>NC_056739.1:1952601852-1952621852 GCF_019279795.1 Protopterus annectens
GGGTCATAATGAAAATATATTTAAATGTCATAAAACTGTAATGTAACGCATTTCATGATATCCCCATAATAGTCAATGGCACGCATGCTACACCACAACCATGGCGCAAGGGATGCTAAGGGTCTGTGACAGTGTTCCGTGTGGTAACTAGGAATTAGCAGTCAATGCCATGCAAATGAGTCAAGTAATACTGAATCGCAAATGTCGTGCCGGTGTAAGGATGTACCACACAGTGTAGCATTGTAACACCGAGGAGTGGCCTGGAGGTAAACATGACATCAAGAGAGGGGCTCGCCACCGTATCTGTAAGCACATTGGATCATTGCTAATCCATGTTGGGTGTTGCTAAGCAAAGCCGCAGGATAGGGGTGTGGAAGTAGCCATAGCTTTGCTTAGCTGTGAGCACACAAGGTAACCAAAAGTTCATGTAAACGTGGATGAAAATGCGCACAAAACCTGGTAAATGGATGTGTGCGGTGTGCATCACAGCTGAAACAGGAAGGATATGGGAAGACAATAAGGAAATGCTGCAGCATGGTAATTGGAGTACAAATGAGTAATTAACACCTAGAAACTTACAGTGGGCCATAGACAACAGCTAACAAGGCTTCAAGCAGCTACCTGCAGAACAGGAAAGGGGAGGTGCCGTACAGCAAAGAAAACAGAACTGTCACAGCAGAACAAAGCAAACTTGCTGTAGATCAGCTACATAACACATTTCCCAAAACAATCCTGGGTTGTGGAAGCACAAAACAAGAAAGGCGGCAGCTGGTTGCATGCCTGACAATGGGAGGTGAATCGGGTTGAAAATAGAAGTAAAGGGCAATAGATGAATGATGGCAGACAAGTGTAAGTTAACACCAAAGGCCCCACAATAGCAGTACCTGCTGTAAAACCAAAAATTAAGATACCCTGCAGCTGTAATAGCACAAACACACCCAATTACACCATCATCAGCTATTGCACAATAGTATAAGGTGTGAAAGCCCCACACACACACTTGTGTATTCCCAGACACTCTGCACCATTGGTGTATACAGACGGGGAACTTTTAATATGTGTATGTTAGGGGCTGCCATAGCTTTGATTCACCAGCATGTGTTGGAGACTGACGGTGGTGTGGAGGATGATGATGACAACTATCTCAGGCACTGGAGGAGGAGACGAGTGTTCAGACCCAGGGTAACCTACCAGGGGCTACATGATCTGGTGATAGTAGAGTGTTACAGGGTGGACAGGGACATCATACAGCAACTTGTTCAGCTGTGCCGGTGATGCCTCAGAGCCAGAAGTAACAGAGGGGAACCCATCTATTGGACACAAAGGTATGTGTAAGCTTGAGAATACTAGCCACAGATACCTTCCAAAGGCCATCTGGGGATATCATGGGGATCTCACAGGCATCAGCATCCAGGGTACTCCACCAGTTCCTGGATGCCATGTTACCACATGCCAATGAGCACATAAACTTCCCCCAAATACAGGAGGAGTTGGCCAGCAATATGCATCTCTTCCACCATGTGGTGGACTACCCAGAGGTACTGGGTGCAATAGACTGCACACACATACACATCAAGTCACCACCCGATGAGCAGGGTAGGTGCTACATAAACTGCAAGGGATTCCCCTCCATCAACTGCCAGGTCATGCGCAATGCCCAGAGCATTATCATGGATGTGTGTGCTGGCAGTCCTGGAAGCTATCACAACTCCCACATCTGGCATGCCACACAGCTGTATCAGGTATTTGTCAGGGGGGACATCCCATATGGCCACCTGGTGGGGGATGCTGGCTATGCACTGGAACTGTGTATGATGACACCCATCAGAAATGCACACAGAGCCAAGCAAGAACACCATAATGAGGCTCATGCAGAAACCAAAATCATCATAGAGCACGTGTTTGGGATGCTGAAATCACGGTTCCATTGCTTGGACATATTTGGTGGAGCCTTGCAGTATTCTCCAGGAATGTGTGCCCACATCTTCATAGTATGTGCCATGCTACACAATATGATCCTGCAGAAACAGCTGCAGCAGGGACAGAATGGTGAAGGCCCTCACAGCCCACCACCATTGCCAAGGGACCCACAGGCACAGGGGGCTCAGACCACGTACACCCTGTGCTAGCCCCAGTAGGCAGATGGAGGTGTGCCCAGTATGTCCATGCCTTGGCAAAGAGGGAACATATAGCACACATACTGACAGTGTAGGCACTCTTGGACTGACACACTTCTCCACCTGCACACACAGCAAACATGGATGCCACACACACACACACACATGACCACCTGTAAATTGTCATGTATAGGTGGTCTACTGTGTGCATCCTACATAGGCAGCCCTCAACTATTGTACATAACCGCCATTGGCGCAAGGTAAGTCAATACCTGAACAGTATATTAAGCTATCAGCATGTGTCCATACTGTATGCACAGGTTCATAGATACATAGGTAGGTACATGCCCAACTGCCGAGGCCATTCATAAGCATAGGCAAAACGTGTCTGCTGTCACCACCCCATCGATCAACTAACTGTCCCTCTGTAGAGCAGAGCCACTTGCGGGATCCCTGGGGTGTAGCTACTGTTCACCACCCACTCTGCAAGGATTCCCGGGAGTGCTAATGATGGGTTTTGTATAATGTTATCAGGGATATATTTCCAAATAATGGGGAGTATCCATGACAGGAATCTTCACAGATGTTTACATGTTACATAGTATACCTTAAACACAGCTTGCATATATAGGTAGTTCTCCACAGAATAATAAACATGTGGAACACACAACCACTGAAATGTGCATTCATCACCCTTGCACTACCAGTGCCTGCTTTAAAAGGTAAGATATCACTGCTAGGATTAGAACACACAACCATGTACACATTCATCACAATAACATACCACTAAGCTACCTGAGATGTGCCAATGGCAGTCGTATATACTGACAGGATAAAACACAAAAGGTAGGAATGTGCTGAAATAGAACAAACCAGCATGTACACAATGAAAGGTGTATGTTATATATATATATATATATATATATATATATATATATATATATATATATATATATATATATATATATATATATATATATATATATATATATATATATATATATATAAAAAAAAAAAAAAATATATATATATATATATATATATATATATATATATATATATATATACATATCATATATGGTGAGGGAGAGAGAGAGAGAGAGAGAGAGAGAGAGAGAGAGAGAAAGAGAGAGAGAGAGATATGCCGATATATGGAGATATACATATATATGTATATGTATATATATATATATATATATATATATATATATATATATATATATATATACACATAGGTTAACAACATCTACATAACCATGGAGGTACATATAAATGGGATACCTACCACATACCAACTGCTTTACATACCGACGCACATAATCCCGAGGGTTAAGGTCCGAAAGAACACAGTACTGAAACACCAGATGCATGAGGTGTAATCTCACAATGTTAATGGACAGTTAGTGCTTCTGGTGTTGCGGTTTGAGTAGGTTACTGTGTGTACGTGTGTATCTTAGGGCTGTAGTGTGTATAAGTGTGTGTTCTGTGTGTGGTGTGTGTTGTTGGGTGACTGTAATGTGTGGTTGTTGGTTAGCTTTGTGCATCTGTTTGCATGATCTAGGATGTAGAATATTAAAGTAGGGGGTGGCGTGTGGGGCACAGACACCTACATGGGGTGTGTAGGGGGGCTTGGCCACCTGCTCATATGTAGTGTAGGGTGGTTTGTTTGGATGTGTTTGGTATCAGTGTGTCTGTGTGTGCATGTGTGTGTTCCATGTATGTGTTATCTTCGTGAGTTACTGTCGATGTCGGTAATGTGGGGTATGGGAGTCTGTTCCCGAGACTGTGTGCATCGGAAAACTGTGGTTTCGGGATTCCATAGGTCTCCAGTATACAGCGGTTGATGTGTTCACATATGTGTATAACATAGACCATAGCAATCACACATTCTGCCACTACCAGCCTTTATGAACAAAGGATATGGAGAGTATATGCCTATACACCATTACAAATATGTGCTATGGACATGAGCCAGTGATAGTGTTACCACCTGTTCCACTTTGCGAGGGACACTCCCTCTTTGGGCAGTTGTGTCCTGACCGAATATATTAAACGTGGCAAATGTCCTGGGATTGTAGGACATAATTATGTCCCATATGTACTGTAATAGTTGCATACAATAGTTATTTCTATATCTAAAGTACCTACATGATACAGGAAACAGGATAAGCTACTAAACTGCTATAAGAATAAGCTTATAATTAGGCAAGAAAGGAAAGTTCTATCCCTGGTACTGACCGTGGGTTTGTGTCTGCCTGTAAAATCAGATGTGTGTCCCGAAAAGGACCCACTATGGACATATGAAAAGGTGGCAACCCTAGCCAAAAAGGGTCAGTCACCAACACAACTATGATGACTGCAAATACCTATGACAGAAATACACAGCTATAATGTAGCAACACGTTATTACATTCAGATGTATTACCGAAGGGATTCAAGGACTAACATCACCTGCATGCTATACAGGAACCACATAACAGTGCCTTAATGAATCAGCCTGCAAATACCATTGTATTAGTCCACAAAAGGATTGGTGTTCAAATAGGGAAGGAACCCTCATGCACATAGCGATTATGTATAAAAGCAGTTCCTACACACCTGCATTTGCTAAGCACACCCACCATCACCCCCACACCCAAACATATTACAATACAAACTGTAATAACATCACAAATTATTCACACACTGTACGACATCTGCAGAAGCCTTAATATACCTTGTCGAAGACACACTAACATGGCCCTAAGTGAAATAGTGGCTGTTGTACAATAGAACAGCTGCTGATGTAATAGGGTTTGTTTGCACTATTCCCGTTTTAGAGGGTTGTGCGTACACCGGGATGTGTTAGCAATTAGTGAGTAACAGCACAGTATGCTACACTTGTACACCAAATCAAGGATGTCTGGTGAGCACACTGTACACCACATAACAGTTCATGCATAGCCATATGTCCTTGTGCTGGACAAACATCCTTGCCAGACTTAAACATCTGCAGAAGTATCAGGTACAAACAAACCCTGCATAAGTAGCACTGTTCCGAAATATAACAGCTGTACTGACATGTAGAACTAAATCATCTAGCCATTACACACAGTCCACGGGAGTCATGAAGCTAATATTTCTCTGTGTGTCTCTATATAGCTGTTTAAATATATCTCTATAACACATCTAGCCTGTCTCCCTCGACGGACAACACCCAAAAGGAGTACTCACTTATACACCACTGTTGCCATTGTATCAGCTAATGGAGTAGCTGCACAGCTGATGGGCATCCAATTAACTACTTTGGAACAGCACTTGGTGGACAGGATACCACATGTTACCGATATGTAACTAGAAAAGGATGTGTTATCACACATTCAAACCATCCGTATATACCAGCGGAACATTACAAATAACATTGAAACACAAACCGAAAAGGATTGAATCAACTGTTAACGATACGCAAGGTTACTAATAAGGTATGCAGAGCAGTCAGTATGTCTGTGTATGTAGTACTATTCTCTAGTATTTAAAGTGCACGCAATCCATATAGTGGAAACAGTTATCTTGTAGTGATGTATTGTTGAGCATAGTCATGCTTGTAGTATTTGTGTGTACTGCTGTAGGTCACAAGGCAAACACCACATACACCACAAGGGATACTATATAAGGGCTTTGAACAGAAATACTCCTCACCAGCCGACGTCAGTGGCAGGGTTGGTCCAACAAGTATGTGCTATAACAGGGGATAGTATATGTTGATATATTGTAACTGTAGCCATATGTATGGGTGTAATACAGAGAATAACATGTGGAAGGTTGGGCCACTGTGCAAGTATGTTTTGCATTGTGGGATATTGTGCCAATAACTGTGTAATGTACAATATTGTAGGCAGATATGTATTACAAGCTACATAGCATGACTGTAATGGTAGGCAAACATTAGTTATGTCAATTGGCATTTACAATACACAATAACAGGATACATATGTCTTTTAGTGAGCCGACAGTTTATCAGCATGATAGCAAAGTAAAATGTAAGAGCTATTTAACTATCAATGCACATAAGACATGTAATATGTTCAAAGGTAGGTACTAGGCTGTTTTACCATGGGTATCTGTAAGCCTCGCTAGCGTGTGTTGTCTTTCGCCACCCCCATAGGTTGGTTCCCTGTGCCTCTGAATGACAGAGCCAATTGTGCCTCTGTCCAGCAGAGCCACTGCAGTGATCCCTGGGTACATGTCTGTCTCCCATCCACATGTCAAGGTTTCCCTTGAAGAGTGCTCGTGAAGGGCCCTGCCTGATTTACATTGGAATCACATTCCAAAGCATAGGGAGTGTCCATGTCAGGAATCTATCCATTCAGCATGTCCTACTCATCGTTGTGGTTAGGTGTATATCCCTAGAGCACGTGGCTCTCAGGGGCTTCTGTTTAGGTAGAGCATATCCAGCAATACAGGGTTGGACATGAGCCTTGTATGTCAAGCAGAGATCACCTGTGAGTATGCGGTATGCAACTGAGTACAGCTGGAGTTTCATAGGTTGGGCTGCATAGGTCATTTGTTTGAGGTCAGTAATCCGCTTGGTGTGGTACTGGTGTGGTCTTCCAAGCTGTTGCAGTTGTCTTGTAAGGTGTATCCCAAATGGGGTGTTGTATCCTTTAATGGGTCTGATGTGACATGTGTAGAGTCACAATGGCCCCTCTGATCTGGATGCGGACCCATTAGAGATTAGCGGGGCCATGTAGAAGGATATTCTAACCACCTTGTCATTATAGGTATCGAAGGAGAGATTGCTATCTACTGGTGTTTCCAGATCCTGTATTACCTTTTTTGTATGTAGGGGACTAGCACCTATGTGGTAGTCTGCAGGTAATTAGTTATATCCAAAGGGGATGACTATGCACTTTTAGGCATTCAGCTTGATGCCATGATATTAACACCAGGTATCCGTCTCAGTGCAACCCTTCCAGAGGGTGTCTGTAACTGCTGGGGAAAGAATTATGTCCCCTAGTTTGCAGTTGTCTGCAAACCTTTTCAGCCAAAGCCCTCCTGTGCTTGTCTGTACGTCAGAGAAGTATATACCAAACATGAGGGGTCCTAGGACTGAGCCCTGGGGGATGACAGTTGTAACTGTTATACAGTCGGACCTAGGGTATGCAACTCCTACTGTGTGTGTTCTGCCCGTGAGCCACTTTGCAAACCATCACATGACATAGGGGTTAATGTTCAGGCGGATGGGTATGTTGATAATACCAGAAGGAGGAATGGTGTTGAAAGCCTATGAGAGATCTAGGTAGGCTGTGTGGACCTCTTTACCCTCATCTAATGCCTTGGTAACTGTCTCTAAGAAGACCACCAGGTTTAGGAGGCATGGTCCAGCCTTAACAATGCCAAACAGGGAGGGGTCAAATGTTGGGAGGTACCCAATGTCTCTGAGACAGTGAGGCATGATATGCACCATAGCCTTGCAGACCAGGCTAGTCAGGTCTATAGAGAAATAGGTCCCATGGTCTATTGTGGCACCACCTTTGTGGAGTGGGATAACTGTTGCTGTGCGCCATTCAGGGGGCACTATGCCCAATGTGAGGCTATTATTGAACATGGTGCGTAGGTGAGGAGACAGTACAATCCAAAGTTCATATAAAATGCAGCCTGGGATGTTGTCCAGTCCCATGGATGCTGTGATATTGCCTTCAGAGTGTGCAGCTTTGAGAGGGATGTGCCAGGATGTTGCCAGTATCAATTATTTCTGTAATGTTCATGCCTTTGTGCTGTAACTCAGAGCAGATCTGGTTGTTGACATTGAGGCTTTGTGGTTGTTGTTGGAATTAGTTGTGTTATAGTTTTTGTAGCTAGCTTTGGAGGATCGTATAAGGGATCTCACCTTCTTACTGAGGCTGGCCAGGGATCTCCTCCACGCATGGTATTGTACTCTCGTTTGCAACAGTGTCTTCCTCCTGTAGTACAATACGTTTTTGGCAGGGGACCACCAGATTGGTTTAGTTAATTATGAGTATAGCATCCTGGTTCTGTTTGGGATAGCACAAGCCATGCACTCCTGTAAGTGCTTCTAGAGTGCATTTGTGTAGGATTCAGCAGTTGTAACAGTACTGTCCATCTGCATGAGTGTCATGACATCCTCCACATCTGCCTTAAGAAGCATGTAGTTGGCCTTGTAGACATATTATACTGTGGTTTGCTTAATGGGGGGTAGGTGCAGGATGTGGATATCAACGGTGTTCAACACATGGTCTGATCGGATGAACAAGGAGTTGGCTTCATGTGTGGAGCACCAGTCACTCATGTTGGCAATGACTAGGTCTAGCATATTGTTGCCCCTGGTGGCTGTGTGGATATGTTGAGTCAGGGCATTGGTGTTTATGAATTCCAGAAACCGTTGAGCTAATGTGTTGGTACATGAGTAGTTTTCACAGTTAATGGTGGGGTAGATACAGTGAGGCTTATGTGATGAGTGTGGTGTTGTGCAACTGTGTACCTTCTCCACATGACAGTCAGGGTCAGGTTTGGTTGGAGAGACCTTTACCTCCAGTTTGGCTAGATGAGTGCATCTCTCACAGGTTGTAGTGTTGGGTGGTAAGTGGAGAGGCTTGTCAGTGTACATGAGGCAATGTGTACATTGCCTCAAGATGTCCAGATTCATCAGATAGACAGGTGAGAACACTGGCAGTTGACTCTTGGACATGCCTGAATATAGAACTACATTCACCTAGATAAGTGAGGAAAGTGAGTACAACAGCTACATTACTCTACACAAGTGAGAAAGTATGTACATAACCTGTTCACTCTTACCTGTAGGTGATGTAAAAAATTGAGTGCTATAGTAATCATTAGCTTGCATACTGTTTACAAGTCCTGAACAAGTGCTTAGCATGAATAAGAAATCCAAATAGGGTCTTGGAAAATATAAAAACATGGCCCCCTCCCCCCAACAGGTACACAAGCATATATCCATGCACACCACAGGGCCCCTGTACCCACAACTATGCAGGTACAAGCTGCACTCAGTCTGCATGGGACCTGCCCACATCACAGGTTGTATCACACACATATGGCAAAACAAGATGCTCTCCATGTACACATCATGTAAAACATAGCTCCATGTCAGGTTGTGTACACACTGAATGGTGCACACTAACAGGTATCACAGCCCAACAAAGGGGGAGGCACCACTGATAATGGGAAGTACTGCACTACTACCCTGCTGAGTCTGGTCTGGAAGGCCATGAACCTTGATCACTTAAGTGATGTCAGCAGTACAGATGTAGATGACAGTATGGTTGATGTCACACTGCATTTATAACATTGCCAGGTCATAGGACATCATCACCCATACTGTGTGCCACCTACAGTCGGTATACTAGATGTACATTCCTATGTCACAGGAGTGTTTAGCAACAGGACTGCTGGCAGAAACAACACTACAGAAGGTGTCTGAATAATACATGATCATCACACCAGTGGCAGCTACAGTATGTCAGGGTTAATGAATTCTTTTCCCCCTCATTGTAGTTCATACCTCACAAACAGAAGGCATCTGCCTATTGAAGTATGTGAATGACTATGACCTAGGAGCAATAGCTGACTCGCATTGTCACCCCTATGTTAATAACCCGGTACCCATGAACTACCACATAGGCAGCGGTCATCATCATGGACACTTGTATGTGAGGAATGCAGCTGGGCAGTTGTCTTTCCTGTGATAGCTACGTCACCACACCTGTCAGGGAGTCATATGTGGCAACCCTAATAATAACAGGGTGCCATTCATGAATATAGAGATCATTGTCCAGCCATACAGACCACTCAAGTAACCCATATCAGATCACATATTTCCTTTAAGGGGTATTGGCCATGTGCAGATGGCCAACACCAGCCTTCCCATTCTCCATCTCCACTATGTAGCATGATGCATACCTTGAATAAATCCATGTCCAACCCAGTGATGTCGGACATGCTACACATACTCATCCTGATCTTGAAGATATACTTCATGGACATCCACCTACCACATGCTGGACAGATCCTTGTCCCATACACTTGACATAGTCCTGCCATACTATGCATTCCTGTCTGTCAAAGCTGCACATCACTCCCTTCTCAGACATGGTGTGATGACCGCATGGTAACGCATGGCATATGTATCATTAACCCTGTGGATCAGTAATGTGGCACTGCTCCACCTGGCCCCACAGACCCACCTGTTGGCTACTGCCAGGTAACTTTTCATCCTAGATGCATACATGGCCCATGGCATATAGCCCACTAGTTGACTTTGACTGTACATGCCATAGTTGATATCCATCCCTGCAAATACCATCTGGCTAGCCAGTGTCCCATGTGTATCACATGTGCAACATAGCCACAGACATGACATCCATAAAGGTGCCATCACAGGTACAGTTACATGGAGTGGTGAGGTAAGAGAGTGGTCTAGCTGATTACAAGGGTAGAGACCAGTGGGAAGTGTGATGCCTCAATGGGAATCAGTAATACACGTTCCCATGACAGGATGCCAACACACAACTGCACCCACACAGTCAGGTATTGACACACATGTATTCAGTGACACGGTAACACATACACACACACACACACACACACACACACACACACACACACACACACACACACACACACACATACACTCACGGCTTCACCAACACAGTAACACACACTCGCACACAGTTGCTACTGGTGGGATGAGGACACCTGCCTATGTGCAAATCATCATTACAGTACTGTGCACCTACATGTTACGCTACAGAAAATACACATGTACAGGTAGTCAGTACGGCCTAAGATTGGGGACATCAACACAGATAGTTTAATGCATCGCCTGGATGGTGGGAGGGGTCCTATCAGTTCAGTATGGTAACATACATCCTCACCCCAGGGACCAGTCAGCCCTACATGCACACACTGTGGCATTCAGTAATTAATACATCTATGTCATGCACATACAGATACTTCACATGTGTGAGATGCACACCCCTGCCTATGTCCTGCTTTATACATTTCAGTCTGTACAGATGTGTACACTAGTGTGAGTAACAATTGAGATGTATTCCCCACAATATGTGACAAATATGGACACACACGCAACCACACATGCCAGTACTGTGAATCTCAGACCTGCCTAGATCATGTTATGTATGTCAGATGTACAGCAGTATTGCACACGTTACAAACTGTACTGACGCTTCCTGTGCAACAGTGCTGATATATGCACTAGGGACATCATGTCTATTAACAGGTGTCAAGTGATTTACCTTCGCTATCACCCTGACCGCTGTCTAAGTTGTGTGTTATGTCCTTCAATTAACAAAACCATTGCTTACTGGTTACACAGGATATTGTAGAACTGCTTGTGACACACCTGCGAGCTGTCCACAGCAAACATCCATCTGCAAAGATGCCCTCTACTTAGTTATTTCAACATATCTGTCTATACCTGTTGTACATCTTTGTGTACATTCAGCATATCACCATATACAGTTGGCAATGTTGAGGCTGCATTGCAGCTGGATGATGTACTAGGATACACGCCACCTGCATATATCAGCAACTGCACACGCATGTTATCTGAATGCACAATACTATGTGTACAGGTGTGTAAGTCCTACAATCCTACATTTGGTCATGTTTGTAGGCATTGCAATTGGCGGATATGTGTAATAACATACATGACACATGGACTGTTGTATGATATGATGGGTGACCAGTACAGAGGGGATGTTACCTCTGTCAACATTGATATCACACCTTATGTACTGTTAGCATTCAGCAGCCATGGACATACATTCCATGTGCATGTGGGTAATGGCTTTTGCCACCTGTTTGCACAAAAGACTACAACAGCTATGCCATTTACAGGTATGTTGTGTATGTGGCATGTACATACCCAGGGCAGGTACATGTATGTCATATCCATACATGAGGGTGTGTACTGGTTTACAGCAACAGACATCTGCTAATGGTGGACAGTACTGTGGGCCCTTGGTATGTGTACAGCTGACCTGGTCACAGACAGTGGTATCATTGCATGACATAACACATGATGCAACTGTGTCAGTACATGTGTACTGTCTACAATTGATGTAGAGCCTAGTACAGTACACAGGTCAAGGGTCACATGGTGGCATACTCATATGTCATACAACATGTATGGTTGCGTGGTGGTGGTCCTAGGGCATGGTAGTGTCTGCAGTTTACATTCTAGAATGCAGCATGTGACACTGTGTCCTGCACATGGCTCATCTGGGATGCCTTTTGTGGGGGGACTGGTCAATAAATGTGAGTGGCCTTTATGTATGTGGGTACATAACCTGGAGCAGTCCATACCTGTGTTATGGCCCACATGTCTGGTTCTTAGGTATATGGTGGTAGTGCTAGGTTCTGAGGTATATGGTGGTAGTGCTATTGTGCACTACAGAGACATTAGCCAGGTGTTCCTTACTGCACAGATGTCAGTACTCCCCATTGTTGGATCTACAGTGGCCAGCTGTAAATATGGATGCTACACATCTAGCACTGGTTAGCATAAGAAAACAATGCAGTTGTCCTGTAGGTGTATGGGAGTTAACCTGTGTTTAGGACATTTGCCTTGGAATGGCACTGTGTGGGCGGATGCAACTTGGGTAATATCCACACTTCCTTGTATCATGGATGCATGTGATATGTGACAAAGGCCTGCCTACTGTGAGCCATGTCATCTCAGAATGACAGCTGATTTGTTAAAGATCGGTGTCAAATATATGTAGAGCAGCGTTCCCATTAACAATGACAACTACCAACACCAGAGCCCATTACAATGTGTTATTTACGTCTACCTGCAATAGCATGGCCACTGTGGCCCTCTGTGTTTAGCATCAGAGTGCATCCCAGTCAGCCTTGTGCTACTAGGAGTATGAGCATGCCCAGTATATCCTTGTGTAGATGGACACATAGTAGTGCATTCCGACCAGCCCTGTGCTACTAAGTGTATGAGCATGCCCAGTATATCCTTGTGCAGATGGATACAGTGCATTCCGAACAGCCCTGTGCTACTGTATGAGCATGCCCAGTGACACCTTGTGTTGGCTATGTGCCTCTTTGTATGGGCATGGCCATTGTAACCCTGTATAGTGTATTAGTCATCCATTCCACAGATGGGCATACTCCAGGTCAGAATGGATTCATACTTTAAACACACAGGTTCACAGGTATGTACTTCTTAACTGCCAGCATCTCTGTTGATGTTTGTATTCCCAGACAGTCATAATGACAGCCTTGACATGTGTAGTCTGTGTGGCGCAATTCGTATATATGTAGTATTGTAATAGTAATCTGTAAATAGGCAGGTGTTCCGTAGCCGACACTGGCGTGTATGTGTATGTCTGTCCCCATTTGCCGGTGGACTCTAAATTGCTTTTAGACTGGCCACACTCCATACATTTCTTATACCCACTGTTAGCAAGGCCGATGATGTCACCCATCTACAAATACACTTCTGGGAAGGCTGTGTCCCAGTAATCTCGGTAGCGTGTTCTGTAACTGTGTAATGCTGTAGTGTAGTGAAGTAGTTAGGTCGGTGTTCTAATCCCAGACATGCCAAGTGTGTGTTTGTGTGTGTGTGTGTGTGTGTGTGTGTGTGTGTGTGTGTGTGTGTGTGTGTCTGCCTGCATGAGACAAGTACAGTGTTTTGTAGTATTTGCTGTAGAGCGTGCCCTACACAGGTGTTGCTGCAGTGTGATATGGTAGGGGTTTGTATACAGGACATGGCAAGTGTGTTTGTCTGTCAGAGCCTGTGTAGAGGTGGCCGTGATTGTGTTACTAATGGACATGTTTGGGAGCGGGTTTTGTAGTTTTCCTATATAGTATCCATCTTATGACACATTGGCCACCTCACGAGGAGTACAGCTGTCAGTCAGCCATAGCACTGAGTTGGCAAGCCATACCCATACATCTGGCAAAAGGGCTGGTGAACTAAATATGCAACCCTACTAGTACTCGGTATATGTCCCGCACCCACTATGTTGCTAGTAACATGCACATTGAGAACAGATAGTAGGCATGGTGTGACCGCAGTGGCCTGCAGAGGACATGGCACCCTGTACAGCGGTACAATTGGCACATATATGCGGACATTGTGCCTTCACTATGTTCCACAGTGAATGGCTGCAACATATGTGGTGCCATCATATTTGATCCACTAAGGCCAGACAATGCTGTACACATGTGCCCTGTATGGACCCATGTCAGTGACACCATGGAATACCTGTCCATTCTATACATGCAGATGCAGGGCCAACCTGCTCACTGTAAGCAGGTTTCACCACACCAGGCCAGTATTGGCATATCGGGGTATAACAGGCTGTGTACACTACATCTGTCTGCCAAACCAAGTACACCTGTACATGTCACTGTACTGTATTGTGGGACATGCACATCCCAGGCAATGTCCATGTGAAGGACTATCAAACACAGACATGGCATGCATCGCAAAGCTATGGCCTTACACATTGGTAACCAGGATGTCAGGCCAGATATTTCAGTACCCATCTGTGTGGGACATTGCAGACACTACACCCCTGCACTGCACACTATTGTCAGGTGATACAATGGCAAGGATTACCCCTCACCCAGCCTTGTACAGCCATCTTGCACAGCCAAACACTACACACTCATGGAGCAATGCATAGCTGCATGACAGTACTGGCACCCTGTTTCTGCATGTGGGTTGTGATGCTCCGAACCACAGTCACTCCCAGTATAAACCTCGTTGGCATACCAACAGTTGTCAAGCAATTTTACATGGCCTAGCCCAATGAACCTCCAGATATCCCATGTGGTGCATGTGGTCCTGTGCATTACTGCGGTGTGGCAAACTAAGTAGTTACATTGTGTATTTGCCGCCCTGGCAAAGGTGTCAATGCGTGTCCATTAGAGTGTGGTTGTGGTGACAATGGCATCCGTTCACGTGGACTGACATGTGTGCCACACCTAATGTCTGTCTACTATATCTGTTGCAGATGGCACTCACTTACCTACACACATGTTCTTACAGCACTGCAACATGGCGCCTCTGTGGCACATGTAGTAACGTCATGCACATGTAATAGCAATGAGTAGTCAGGGGTTTGACCCTGTACTATTCAGCATGTGGCAGATTATGGTGAAGTTTCCAAGCCCTTCCCTGGTGTATATTGCCTGTTCCGCACACACACTCTCTGGTGGATGTGAAGGTGTACACCTGCACAGCAGCAGCATGTGTATTGTAACAGAGGGAAATGGTCAGGTGATGGCCTCTGCACCTATTTCAATCCTCCTCTAGCTGATTGCATGTGGTGCAGCTGTGATGGTGTTCCCATAGCCATCCGCATGATAAAGACAGTACACTATCTAGGGAAAGATGTTATTATCTGGCCATGACAGTCACTGTGAGTGGTACCTGGATGTGGTGTTCTGACATGGCATCGCAGATGATATCTGGATGTACCTCAATCATTTTCAACAGTGGGAAATAGCCTAATTACAGGAGGGTGATGTGCCACACATCTACAGCATGTAAGTGTAGCTATGCTGCATTGAGACTACTGCCTGTTTAACATGTGTGTGGTAATGGCTATCCTGCATGTTAAAATACAGACATGACAGTACTCTGTTCATGAGGGAACCCTATCTGTAGGGCCATCTGTGAAGACATCAGTGTGTACAACCATTTGTCTCCTGTGTTACACACGGAACACACTTCTGTGCACAGCAGAAGCATGGTGTGGGGCTTGCAGACAGTACATGATTATAGGGATGTGTTACTGCCATCGCATCCCTGACTGGACATGTGTCACATGAGACAGTGGTATGACTGACACTGTGTGGGATTCCCAGTGACAAGCCAATGATGGGCAACTGTTCATAGCTGCGGTCACACATCTACTACACATTGTACAGTTGCCATGCGGTATATATGCATGTGTTGTGCTGGTGATATCTATGCATGCTGTTGTAGGTAATCCTGTATGCGGTTGTCTATCACTAAGCCATATCTGGGTTTAAAATGCAATACCATAGGCCGAATGGGTTGGTAGGTCCCGGCAGATCCTCCTGTCCACTTCAGCTGACCATGGCACCAAGCACTAGCACATCTGGGGCCCAGCCATTAACATCAACCTCTGTTGGCTATGCACCACCTTCTGGTGGCTCCACCAGTGAGGATGGAGCATGTCCCCCTTGGGAGCGGGACCAGACAGGTACATATCTGCTGTCGTGCGGTCCCGGGCATGTTTTGTAGGTGGTTTCCTAAGAGGTTATGAAGCCAGATATGCCAGTTCAAGGGTGGAGTGTCACATTTGCAGGGTGATGCTGCCTGTCCTGGACAGCCCACAGCACTGCCTCCTTTGCAGCTGTGTAGGTGCAGTGGCAGTTGCCCATGGCTGGAGACCTCTGTCCCACTGTTCCCATGGGCTTTTGAATGCCGAAGACCCATACCCATCAAGGGTGTATCCCCCCCACGTGTCATATACCAACCCTGTATGCTGTCATTTCTGTGCTCCTACCTATCCTCCATGGCCATACCTACACTCCTTCCCCAACATCTGACCCTCACCTACAGACACATAAGGCCATTCAGCTCCTAGGACACCATCTGCCCTATACATAGCTGTCCATTACACACACATACACACTGGACACATGAAACCCTTGTAATATGCATCATAACATACTACTATTATCCTCACCACTGTCCCTCAGGTGCACAATCCTGGTATGCACATCACTCTTACATGGTTCCAGTACACATGAGGAGGACAATCCCATTGTACACAAAACACTACTGGTACCTCTATGGTTACCCCATTTACATTTATCATGATGATGATGTTGCACATTGTAGGGGTACTGTTCACACATAATGATTGGACAGGTACTGTTGTGTTAATGTACATTACATGCACAGAGTGATGTATACGGCCAATGTACAACTATTGTCTGTCTGAGGGAGTCTTATGATCACATAGAGCAACACCACTACATAATACAGGCGTCACTAGTGTTTCCCATTTCATTCGTTTGTATTGCTTTGTTGCCACATGGCATGTCCCTGATAGATCTCTATATATGTATGTACCTATATGCTGGACATAAACACTCACATGTACTTTTACATGATGGGATACATTCCTATACTGTTGAATGACCGTGATGTATGATATCCTCTGGTTACAGCCTCTTATGCTCGATTAGCCTCTACATTGCTTAACCAATCCAATACTCGCATACTGGTAGCCAAACACGCTTGTACCCGCTCGTTCCTGCACTTGCTAATGCACCGGCATTGGTGCTTGCATCTGTCACTCACACCCCTGGATGTGAGCGAGGACCACAATATTACCTTGTGATGCCTATTACATCATACTACATGACTCCAGCATCGGGATTGGCCACCCATAAGGCTACAGTATTGCATTCAGCTGTATGGAATCTGCGACATGTCCAGTCACACAATCATATATGTGTGTACCTCATACAATGTGCTCCCACCTTGTGATGCCTATTACATCAGAATACATGAATACAGTATCAGAAATGGCTGCCTATTAGGCGATGACATGGTGTTCATCTGTACGGAATCAGCGGCCTGTCTGGAGATTCATTCATATTCACATGTTCCTCTTAGGCATACCTTGTGATGCCTATCACATCGGACTACATGATTACAGTCATAGCCGGCCTTACGCATAGGCCAACTATGCGTCCGCCTAGGGCACCGCTTTAGTGGGTGCACTTTACCAGTATTTATTTGGTGTAGGTAGACCAGGATGGGGGCACTGGGTGGTGTGGTGGGGGGTGCCATTGTGCCCTCTGCCTAGGGCACCAGTTGACCTAAGGCCACTCCTGACTACAGTATCGGGAATGGCTGCCCATTAGGTGACCGCATGGTATTCGAATGTACGGAATAAGCGGCTTGTCCTGTGAATCATTCATAATTGTGTGTTCCTCTTACAATCTGCTCCCACCTTGTAATGCCTATCAGATCGGAATACATGTCTACAGTATCTGGAATGGCTGCCCATTAGGCAATGGCAAGGCATTCGACTGTATGGAATCAGTGGCCTGTCCAGTGAATTAATCATATTAGTGTTTTCCGCATACACTCTGCTCCCATCTGGTTGATACATGGGAACCAAGACCATGCATTACAAACGAGTACTTGGGTTGTGGCAGCCACATCCGTTGGACGGGTCATGCTACCGTATACCTATTATAGGTTTGCCACCTTCTCAATTGGCCAAGGTAGAACTTTAGGGTAACCACCTGTCCCACTTTGCGAGGGACAGTGGGAAAATAATCCAGACATAGCACATGCCCAGATTACAGGACATTATTATATTCTACGTTTCATTAATGATTGCATACAACAGTTATTTTATATATGACACTTCTATATGTTATGTGAAGTAGCATAAGCAATTCAAATGCAACTAGATGATGCTTTTATTTGTGCAAATAAGTGTAATCCTATACTGTGCACAGCTGTAAGTATGTTTAGTCCTGGAATGTCTGACATTTCTACAGAATATGTCCCACTCTGGCCATTTGGAAAGGTGGCAACCCTATAGGACCTGTATGTACAGATGTCAGACTTTGCAGGGCAACACACCCACAGCCAGTAGAAAGGAGTGTACTTCACTGTTTCGCCTAAATAAAAGGATACTCTTGTAGCATTATAGTTGCTTATACTGTTACCTATAACATTTAGGTGTTTCAGAGGAACATAATTGTTTTATGCTATTACTACAGACAATATAGGTAGTCTTTGCCCTAAATCACAGGACATTTGCCTTAATTACAGTTATTATGCAGTACACAACTGCCCACAGGGGAGTGTCCATCGCAAAGGTGGGCAGGTGGTAACCCCATACCTTTTATTCTATCAATCTTCTAAGGTAGTCAGTGGAACATGCGCTTTCTCTCACTATCAGACCTCTCATACGAATGGGGAAAAATAAACACTGAATCAGGGACACTGCATAATGACCTCAGGGACACATTTAGAAGGTTGGTGCTATTAACCTGACACACTGACGGACACAGAGCACATATGAAGTCATACACATTTTCTGAGGTGCATGTAGTTTATGACTCTTACATATTGTCATTATTCATTACACGTATTCCACTACCTTTCCTCCTAATATCACTAGTTCTAGGATGGTTTAGTTGAGACTGTGTTAGGATTCTGATTCGTAATTATGGACGTCCCTGGTAATCGGGGACAGTTCAATGATATGTTCCCTATGTATTCCCCCAATGGTTTACGTACTGTCCAGTAGATGTGCTCTTATAGTTTGGGAGGTATGGGCGTCTGCTATACCCACAACGGAATATTACTTACACCCATGGGGCGGTCCTAATACATGTCTGCCAGCCAACACATGCACGCTTAGCCCCACAATTGCATACCCATAGTTCCCCCACCTGCCACTACTCTACAGCACTCATCCTTACTGTGGGCACAGGTGGACACAGGTGGGATATGAACACACCCCTACACACTGCCCACTCTCCCCGTGTCAGCTCACATGTCGTACGTTGTGTCAATCCATGTGTTATCAGGCTTGCACAACCTACTGTTCCATGTACAGCTACATCCTGGTCGTAATTGTGTTGCCCCATTAATTGGAATACCAAATTTTTGGTGTCCCGCAAGGGACATCGCTGTCCATGTTTAAAGTGTAGACCTTGTAGATCTCTCCCACTGGTAGTTTCCTGCTGTTGGTTTGGGAACCAGTGTTGTATTTACCTTTATTGCGTGTCTGTATGTCTCACCGGCCTAGCTGGGAGGGTGGTAAGTAGACATTTGTTGACCCGTAACTGCTTCAACATAACCTTGGTATA
>NC_056739.1:1952624352-1952786852 GCF_019279795.1 Protopterus annectens
CTGACACATACCCACGGTCAGTACAAAGGTTAGAACTTTACGTATTTCCCTAAATTAACGCTTATTCTTGTAGTGGTTTGTTTGCTTCACCTGTTTCTTGTAACTTTGAGTATTTTACATAAATAACTGTTTTATGCAACTGTTACATGATATATGGGACATATTTCCTACTATCACAGGACATTTGCCATAGCATTATATTTGGTCTGGACACAACTAACAAAAAAGGGACTGTCCCTCACAAGGTGGGGCAGGCGGTAATCCTACTTATGTCTGCTTTACATTGCCTTAAGCAACCTATATCCAACTGCCACTATGCGAATGTGTAAGGTATAGATTCCCGATAATGCATGTGGGGAGACGGTCATTTAATCTCGGGTCATAGGTTCTGCAGGACCAGCTGGAGGCTGAGCAGTCTTGTGGACAGCTACTGCTCATACAACTTGTGTCCAGATGTATACAGGACTGGACATCGTGTCGTGACATCAAGTCTAATGTTTAGAACATATACATATCCAATGACGGATATCCAAAAATTGTGGGTACTGATGACCATCTTTGCTTTATGGCTGTAAGGTAGGGTTATACATGCAAGGGATACATAGTTTGCAATCCTGAGAATGCCTAGGGTGAGACTGCCTACTAGATATGGGTAGGGGTCAATATGTGCAGATATGGCCGGGCCTATCTCGCAGCCCAAGTATGGCTGGTTTTGGTGGATGTTCAGGAAGGGGGGGTGGTGTGCTGTGAAGGGGATGATGGGTACTCAATTATGTATCCAGGTGTGTTGGGGTTGGATGGGTCAGTTCAGGCCAGTACATTATGTGGGTATGTGCCGGCAATGTTTCTGTACATGTGTATTGCATATTTTAATGCTCACATGTTTGTGGGATTGTACTGCGGATGTGTATATTTGTTCTTTGGTTATCTTCCTGATTCACACACCACTCTCTTGTAGACCTCCAGTTCACCTATTATGCATCCAACCCAGTCTCCCATTGGTGATATATTACATTACCTGTCAACCCCCACCCTCATATTCCACAATCAACATTCATCCCTTCTCTAGTTGATGGCCTATGGCACAGTCAACAGAACACATTGAGTACACTACATATCTCTGGGACCGCTATGGTTGTGAGGTCTACACTACCATTTCAGAGCAACCACATGCTGTACATCACGCACATAGGTACTTGCAAATACTTATCTTTCATGACATGGTAGGTAGACCTGGGTAATACCCGTTCATCTATGGGCCATCCTGGCAAGGATGTCTTGGACCGCGAATGGGCAGATATTGAGCTAATGCTCTGACCATTGGTAGGGTTGTCACCTTTTCATATGACCTGGATGGGAAATTTTCATGGCACACATCTGAGATTACAGGCCATCACATACCCACGGTCATTACAAAGGACAGCACTTTAGTTTCATGCCTACATATAAAATTTTATTGTTGTGGTGGTGTAGTTGCTTATTCTGTTTCATTTACTTGCTTATTCTGTTTCTTGTAACATATAGGTATTTTATTTATGGACATAAGTACTGTATGGGACTATTTCATAACATATGGGACATAATTATGTCCTGCTATTGCAGGACATTTTACATTTATTATGAATTTGGTATGGACACATCTGCCTAGAGGGGACTGTCTCTCACAATGTGGGATAGGTGGTAACCCATACCATTGGGCTAGGCTTGGCAATTGGCGGCATGCTAACAAAATGTGTTTCACTTCCACTTGGTATAACTAGCGACACTACAATGGAATACAGGCACGGGGTTTTAAATATCTTTGTTCGAGGGACGGGACTCAATATTCAGCTACGTGCCTTTGTGCTTACTTCTTATTGTGGTGTTCGCAAGTTGTCTTGTATGCTTTGCATACATTTCAGTATCCACGGACACTGACATGAGTGATTACTATTGGAGGCAGGCTGTACTAGTCAGCATTTTAGGTTGCGCGTATGCAGCTGACATGATCATGCCTCTGTGCAGAGCTTAGACACGCCCCCTGCACTCGTACTCATTTCCTATGCACGTGGCCATTACGGCAGCACACCTTCATTAATATGCATGTGATGCTGCTGCGCCATCTCTACACCGCATGGTCAGCGCAAGGCTAATGCAGTCCTTGCGCTGAGCTTCATGAATCCTGGGGTATGTCTAGGGAATTCAGTTCCTGTATCCCAACTCAAAAAATAAATACATTCA
Organism: Protopterus annectens; assembly: GCF_019279795.1. Lineage (NCBI taxonomy): Eukaryota > Metazoa > Chordata > Ceratodontiformes > Protopteridae > Protopterus > Protopterus annectens. The sequence goes on from NC_056739.1 coordinate 1,952,626,573, forward strand.
ATCAGCAAAGAAACAAACAAATAAATAAACAAATTCTTTAGTTGCACTCATTTGCTCACCCAGTATTCCTGATAGATTACTCTGTAGGTAATTTTGAAGTCTGTCGACTCATTACACTCTGAAAACATATGCTCCCAGTTACCTCTTTATTTCCAATTACACCTCCAACATTTGTCATCTACCTGAGGAACAATTCTTTGGAGTTTGCTTGTGATATAAATGTTTCTATGCAAACACTTCCGGGCAAACATCCTATATCTTCTAGAATTTTTTGCATATTTGGAAGTCAGACATATAACCTCCCATTGTTTCTTTGTCAATTGCTTACCTAATCTCTCTTCCCAATCTTTTCTGACCTCCTTTGATTGATTCCTGTACTTATCATGCAATATAAGTCCTACTAATTATCCCTTTTTAACAGCAGCTTCTGCTCTAGATTGAAGTAAAAACTGAACCAGTGGAGGTCTTTCACTTGAGATACCCCCTATCCTTTTCTCTTTACCTATAATCTGATATCAGTCCCTGATAGGGAAAGCAATCTCTAACCAGCAGTTCAAATGTCTTCTTGGCCTCTTTCCATTTTATTACCTTTCCCTCTTTAATTATTTGTTACCAATGGTTTGATTTTTTTTGCCACCTTCCTCCAGTAAATTCCAGCCTTGCAGAATCTCCTTTCCCCATTCCTGTGTTGATTTAGTTCTTAGTATACATTCTGTTACTTTATGAATATGATATTTTGTATAACTGTTTTTATTCTCCTTAAGTATCTGCATCCAAAATCCTACACTTCCTGTATTTCTTTAATTTCCCCCTGCTTCATCATAATCCCTTTCCACTTTGAATGATAGCTTTCTGCTTATGTTATGTATAAGAGCCTTACATGTTTAGCTCTAAAATAACTATTCAGATCAGGTAATTCTGAACATCCTTGTTCTGTTGGAAGTATCAACTTATCCCATTTGACTCTTGCTCTCTTTCTCTCCCAGATAAAATCATTCAACTCTTTATTTATTACTATCCCCACCTTCTCTCATTGATAAAACTATGCCCGACCTGTGCATAAAACTAAAGGGACTAAAAGCAGTTTTACTGCTTTTATCTTGCTATCCATATCCATAGGCATCAGCTTCCAGCTTCTCACTTTTTATATATCTTTTACTGAGTCTCTTCACACATATCCTTAGCTGCTAATAAAAGTGCCCTTTTTAACCCATACTCCTAAATACTTCATTTTATCATGTCCCCATAAATATGAGAATTGCTGAACCAATTCATGTCTGGGTACATAATTTACAGATATAGCTCTTGTTTTATCTTCATTAATTTTATATCCTGAAAACGCCTGGAACTGTCTCAGAATGTTCCACAGCACTAAAATATCCTTTTCTAGCTTCATTAGATACAAATAATATAATCTACAAATAAAGTCAACTTTTCTTGCATACCATACCAGTTAGATCCTTGAATTTCTGAGTCCTTTATTTTCTTTTTCAAACTCCAGCTTTACTCCGTAGCATATTGCCTACTCCAAGGTGATCTCTGCCTAACATATAAAGCTATGTCAAACTCAGGGCTGTTGGAAATGCTACACCTAAAGAAATCCCAATCCCTCCAAGCTACACACTCTAGGGACCTAAACCTTGTCACCACAACAAACAGGATATGCTGGAGGGATAGATTCCTGTCCCAGAGACTTCCCATACTCTGGAACAGGCTACCCATTTATGTCATGCAAAGTTCTTCATTAGCACTCTTCAAGAAAAATCTTGATGAGTGGATGGGAAATAGGAAATACATCCCAGGGATCACTTCTGTGTCTCTGCTTGACAGTGGCACAGGAAAATAACTTTCCTGGGTGGCGTAAGCCAGGGAACCTTGTTGGCTAGGCTTACATAGGCCCTTAGGTGATAGCCTAGTACCTACCTATGAACCTATGAACCTATGTTCTAAATATATCACACATAAAGTGGAAAGAGGACACATTGCCTGCTTCCTCTGTTCAGACACACCTTATCATAGAGGAACCCCTCCCTCTTTGATTTCTGCCTCCGATCTCTCATATAGCCTCTAATTAACCTTGTCATTGTATCAGGAAATGCAAAAGCTTCCATTGCCCTACTTCATAATATCCCAGGTAACTCTGTCAAATGCTTTCTCTGTGTCAAGACCCACCAACAACAGAAATATTTTCTGACATTCTGCTTCCTTCTAGAACATCATTGTTTGATTAATTTCAGATGTTTGCCTCCCCTCTATAAAACTACATTTATTCATTTATATCAATTTTTGCAACACCTTTGCCATTCTCTTAGCTATTATAGACATAAACACTTTATAACCATGATTTTAAATGGAAATGGGCATATATAAAGTTTTATCTGATGGTTCTCTACCATCTTTAGGTATTACAGTCACCATACTGTTTTTATGGGATGTCGGTGCTTCTCTTCCTTTTAAAATACTTTTAAACAAATCCTTCCATATCTTTTATCACTTTTTTCCTCCCTATTTTCCAACCACCCACTGGTACACCTTCTATTCCTGAAGAACCACATGCAGATTAGTTATACATCACTATTTTTACTTCATCTCCTCCTATCCAATAAATTGTTGAGCCTCCTCTACCTCCAACCTAGGCACATTCAAGTCTTTCATAAATATTTCCATTTGTGCTTTTCCTTGATTTCCACACTTCTCTGCTTTATACAAATTTTCATAAAATGTCCAAAATATGCTTAATATCTGTTCAAGATGATTATTTTTCTTGTTATAAGTTCCCTAAGCTTGGCAGCAACCCTTCCTACATTCGATTGCCCAAGTCATTGTGCCAAAAGTTTTTGTGCTCTGGAATTATTATCAGAAACAGTTGCTTAACAGTAATCATTCTAAACTCATGCATATTATTCAGGTACTCTCTCATTTTCTCTTTAGTACTCTGCAATTGAACCTCCTCTTATTCTTTGAGATTGCCCCTATTCTGTAATACCCCATCATTTGTCAACCCCTCTAAATGATTCTTGACAATCCAGAACCATATCTCTTTTTCCTTTATTTCTACTGTATTTTTAAACTCTTCTTTCATTTTATCCCACTCACTAGCTATAGTTTGTGGAATACTTCATGCTTTCCCTCATAACTCCCCAAAAATTGCATTACCTATTTCTTAAATTCCTCTCCCTTCAATAGACATCTGGGAAATCACCAATGTCTCATATTTACTTCATTACCCTGCATTTTTATCTTCGTAATTATTGGTGCATGATCTGATATAGTTATTAGTTGTGTATCAATTAAATGCATATATTTCAGTGAATACAATTTCTGTCTAGTGTATCTCAGTTCTTGCACTTTGAGGAATGATATGTAAATTCTCTATAAATTCCTACTACTGAATTCATGTCTACCATATCAAATATTTTCATAAATTTCTTCAGAAATTTACCGTATTTTGTTGCATTTTCCTTTCTAGAACTCCATATATATCCTCATTAGATTTGACATTTTTTAAATGTCTATTTCTAGCTTTTTGATACATGCACCCACTAATGTTTGGCAGATTGTTCCTTTATACAGTGTTTTCTTATCATCAACATTGGAACCTATGTCACATTTTACAAGACTTTTTGTTTTAATGAAAGCCCTCAAAGAAAGAATCAAACACACCCACAGAATACCCTCATAATCTGTTAATTTAATTCAAACACACAAAACTATACATATCTTGAACTAATGAAGTTTAACCCTCCCAACAGGAACAATTGTACCACATAAACAGCTACAAATACAGTTTTTTTAAACGACCTAAAATTAAAGTTGTACATGCTAAAATGCATGTTATTGCATGTGCATCTACTTACACTAATTGGTGTTTGTTCTTTTTTATCTTTATTTCTCCCCCAGGTGCGAAAAACAATTTGCACGATTTTGGAAATCATTAACTTTTAGTTTCCAGGCTTTTTTTTAATTTTCCTATAATAAGCTTGTCATCATAGAAACATAAGGGAAAAAATGTAGTCCTCAGCTGCAGGCTTCTAAATACTAGCTTAAACATATATTGCTATAGGAAATATTTTCCTTATATTTAGTGTTTTCTTATTTACTTGTTTTCACCTAAAACTGGTTAATAGATTAAGCCAAGGGTCTTAATCCAGGAATTTACTTATGCAAAAGTAAGAGAAAACATATAATTTCTACACATATTATGATCTGTATAGTTCTGTACCCCACCCCACCTCAACAACCCAAGATTACAGCCTATTAACTTAAACATGCTTTTGTTTAGCTTTTTTATATTTTACATTGTAATGCCTACATTTCTTAATACTAAAAAGAAAGAATGAAAAAAGGCACCTGTTTATTTTAGTATTGTCACCACATACAAGAACAAATACAATGTTTTACTAAAAAACATGCAATGTATATCATGAAAAGTTTCACACAGGAATTCTGTTAAGAACGAAATTGTTTTACTTGCAGTTACATTTTTCTTTCCTCTTCCCCTTCATGTTCTTCCTAACATTAGTGACATGAAGTGAGGCAAATACCTTTCAGTTCCCTACAAGTTTAACAAAGTCAAGTAAAGTCCACTCTTTCCACTTGTTCTTATACAGCCATATTTCACAAATGTGATCGATTCTCTGCATTCTCACATTTATTCACTAATATCCATGTTACTGGTCTTCTTCCTGGTAATCTACATCTCCCAACTCCAGACTTTGGTTCAGTTCCAAGGTACTCCTGATTCTTCTAGTCTTCTGTGCTTTTCTCTTCTCTCAAGAATTTCCTTTGGAATAATGAAGTTTAACTTTCCCAGTAGGAACAGTTGTCCCACATCAACAGCTGCAAGCACAGGCCTTAACCAATTGAGGTTATTCATGCTAAAATGCATGCTATTGCGTGTGCTTCTACTTACACTAATTGGTGTCTGTTCTTTTTTATCTTTATTCCCTCCAAAGTGTGAAAAACAATTTGCACACTTTTGAAAAACAATAACTTCTATCTTTGAAGAAGCAGTGTCCAGGCTTATTATTATTATTTTTTTTTTGAATTTTCTTATAATCAGTATATCTCCATGGAAAAGAATGGCAAAGGTGTTACTGGGGCATTTTTCCTTCTGCTTTATTATCAGAAGAAATATAAGCAGAGTCCACTTCTGTTTGATGGCACACGTTTTGCTGGGCAAACTTTTGAATTTACTCCTTAGCCTGCTGTACATCAAAAATTACTTTGATCCTCCAGGAAAAAAATATTTCTGAAGACAGCTGGATACAGCAGCTTGAATCTCACACCTGCCTCCAGACATTAACTGATTACTGGAATAAACATGTTTATCTTCTGCTTGATGCACAAATCTTTTTCCACAAACATTCTACTGTCTTCAACTTTTAATGCCTTACCCTTTTGCCATAGCTTTGTCAGGATCAACTCTTTCTGCTTGTAGGATTGCAACTATACTAATACAGGTCTTGGCATCTTTCTCATGGCCAAATTTGGAGCATACACATGGTGTGTTCTTTCAATTAACAGTTCCTTTTGGTAAATGCAATCCAGTTCCTTATCTGTGCCTTCATAAAATTAATAGTAAGTTCCTTTCAGCTTCTCTGGTATAGCAGAAAATCTCAGATTTTTCACACATGCTCTGTCCTCTAATTCTACCATGTTTTGAAAGATCTCTTCTTGAGCAGACTCATACTCATCCAGCCTTTTCTTCATCTCAGCCTCTGACTTTTGCAGTTTTAGCAGCTCATCTGAATATCTATTTAAAGCTTCTTCCATTTTTTCCAGCCTTTTGTTATTTGAGTTGATATACTCTTTCAGTGTTTTGTTTATTTTAATCAGGTCTGAGAGTTACATATGACTTACTTTTTCCTCTAGATTACTGGAAGCCATGCCTTGTATCAAAGGCAGAGCTTCAACTTCTTTTTGCTGAACAGCTGCAGGATTCTTCTCAGTCATTTTTTTTCTCTTCACCTTTTCTAGTTGATTTTCTTTCAGGCTTTCTTAATTTCTTATTTGCTGGTATCCAGGCAGTGTAATTACTAGCAAGTAATTGAATTTATTAAAAGTGACAGAGTGTCTGACTCTTGTCTTTCAGTTTCTTTTTTCACATTGGCAGAGTTGAAGTTAAGCTGTTGATCATTGTGCAGCCATCTTGGAAAGTCTGTTCTAAGAATGTTTTTGTATTACTTTGGAGCATTTCTCTCTGGGCCTCTGATGAAAATGGGGACCTACCCAGTTGGAATTTCCCAGTAATCAAATGTCAATAAATAAATAAAGTACAATACCTGCAGTATAATTCTCAGCAAATTAATACTCTTTGCTACTTGTGTAATGATTTCTTTGTTTTCTTCTTTATTCCTCTATTTAGAGAAAGGTCAGTAGCTAGATAAATGGGTTCCCTACGTTAGAACAAAAGCTCAGAAGATCAACACTGACATCACTAATGCCAGAAGACCGACGGAGCAGTTAACTGACAACTCGGAATCCCGACAGCGAAAACACCAACATGGGAAATGTGTGAGCGCGACTAGGTAAGTGTGCGATAGTGAGGGATTTAGGGTTAGGGTGCATGTAAGGTGTGTGTGCGATAGTGAGGGACTTAGGGTTAGGGTGCGGGTAAGGTAAGTGTGTGATAGTGAGGGACTTGAGGGTTAGGAGTGGATTAAGTGAGTTAGGGTTAGGGTGCGGGTAAGGTAAGTGTGCGATAGTGACGGACCTTAGGGTTAGGGTGTGGGTTAAGGTTAGTGCATAGATAATTGTGTGCAAGGTATAGGGTAGGTTTTTAGGTTGTTGGTGTGCTTGTGTTGTGTGTGTGTTGTGTGGAACAACTAACGTTTTGCTTTGTTAACTGTCGGTATTGTGGTTTGTCGGGCATGTGAACTTTTGTGTTTTTGCGGTTTTGTTCTTGTGGTGTCAGTGTTGTGGGTGTCGGTGTTGTGGACTGTCAGTCTAACTTAGTAGACCCAGATAAACACATACATACATACATACATACATACACATTTAAGGGAAGAAAACAGAAAATACATTTCCTCTAATGTATAAGCATTAAAATATGCATCTGTTTAACATAGCAAGGTGCAGCTAGGACCATGTAATTGTTAGCTTTCTAAAGATTTTTTCAGTGCTGTATTGAAATTTAATGCAAACAAGACAGACCTGAAAAAGAACAGGACTTATACTTTTGTAATGTATTTCATTATGTGGATAGTCCTTAGAAAAGCATAACTTTAACAGCAAAACTGAAATCTGTGTGTTTTCTTTACCCCAAAATGTGGTTAATGCAGTATTTAATTTAAAAGGCTATGACAATGAAATACTCTGGTTTTTGCATTTTTATATTTTGGTAGAACTGCAGCAGTCTGATACTTAGAAGTATAATACAATAGTCGGATCATAATGTAAACTTGTCAGAATGTTTAATATCTTATCTTAATACTTTGGATTCCCAGGACAGGCAGACTTTCTTCCTCAGTACAACATTGAAATGTTTCTGCCATTTTTTATCCTTGCTGCAATGAAAATAAGGGGCTGAAAGTATTTCCAGGGAGTAATGGAAGTCAATTTATTTTTCTTTTCATTTTATCTCTCATCTGTCTATTTACTTCTCTCGTCCCCTCTCTATACTGTTTTCTTTAATCTGTTTTATTTTTGCATGCTTTGTATACATTTCAATTAATAAATAATTCCCATCACTAAGGTATCATTTATGTCATCATTTGTCAATCTTAATCCCTTAATGCCAGCACATTCAAACCTTTCATGATATAGTTGTCCACATCAAACTATATTCTTAGCCAGGCTGTTTATATTATTTATGATAAATTATCAATTTGAGGATGAGAAAGTAAGGTATACTTTTTACCCAAGTGATTTCCACTACATGCAGTTAACTCTTTCTTTGACTGTCTTTATCATTGTCTGTCAGGCAAGCAGCACTTTGAATTAGGTAATACTTTGGTTCCCTCACAAAAATACATAATCTCTATATCATGTTATGATACAGTTACACAGATTTAAGAACAAGCCTAATCATCAATGTCCACTGTGGTCTTAATGGTCCCAGAGAGTCTTATAATGAAAATACACATTCATTGGCTGGTAATGTGCTTAGAACATCATGTCTGCTAAAGGACCTGTAACACATTAACTGACTATAATAAGTTTTGGAATTAAAGGGTGAAAACATTTGCATGGGAGGTTGGGGGCAAGCCACCACAAAAAATAACAATCACAGTAACAATAACAATAATAATCATCATTGAGCAACATTAATCAAAAGCCATTTCGAACATTTTCTTTCATTTGTCTGACTTACAGTTGGACAGAATCTGTTCAATTTTCTAGGAGCTTGATACCCAGGCTTCAGTTTTTCAGTGTCATTATTGCAAATTAGACTGGTACATCTTTCTAATATACAGAGAATCAGTCTTATTCATTTTCAGTTCTTTTAAGTAGTTAAGAGGCACAAAAAATAAAATAAATAAGGAAAGGCACTATATTTCTGGGAAAGTGGAAATTACTGAAACAGTTTATAAGATGCAACCCCCACAGGAAATCATTGAATACAAGTTACAAATGGCAGTGAGAGACATTGTTTCAATTGACCTGGAAAACCAGAAACACTAGGCTGCCTTGTGTTTACACAAATTTTTGTTCCTAGCTAAAATTACATATAACTGTATCTGAATAGGCAATTTGTTTTCACAGCAATACAATTTATTTTCCAGAACAGAACGATTATAGCAGCTCTGGAAACAATCTAATCCTATGCAGTTTATAACCACATTTCCTTTATATGACTCACTAACCAGATTACTTATTTTAAAAGAAATATCAGTTCATGGTATAATTAATATTGTAGGTTTTTTTGAATTCATCATGCAAAAACATATTTACTGGTAATCTGAACTCATAAAACAAAAGTTATTTAAGAGGATACATATGAAGTATGGTGATCATATTTGTTATTTTATATTCACTGGAAACTTTTATTTACAAAATATAAACACAGTGAAGAAGCTATCAATTCATCTTAGGAAGTTATTCTGTTTAAAATTACCATATTTGCATCAAATTCTTAAGCTCCTGCTGTTTTCTGTGCTGTAATGGCATGCTTTCTTACCAAAGCAAGCAGTGTAGATAGAATCCTCTGTTTGTTTTGAAATAATAAAGGCGTGTTTTCACATAGTCTAGAAATATACATTTGCATGCAATGAATATTAACTGCCTGAAAATTAATATCTCAGAAGAACAGTCATTAACATTATTAAGGCTAAAGTGAAATCTCATAAAAATGCTACTTTATCTAAAAATATGAGTAGAAAGATAGAAATTGGAGGGGCCACTGTTTCATATCACACTTCCCTTTTCCATTTTTATTGGAGCTTTTGATTCAACACTATAATAAAGAAGAAGAAAGCTTGGTAATGAGGGTAGGAAAATGATCTGATACAGCATGAACCACAAAAATTGATCTTTTGGGATGTTAAAAAAAGATTTTCATCAAAACTGAACAATATACAACTGCTTCAGTGATAATATAAAGGAAATAAATACCAGATCATGACTATCATTATATTAGCTAGCAAGAGCAGTGCTGTTAACTTTATTGCTACTACTCAGAATAGCTTGCATGATTTTTGAAGGTTACTTAGGCAAAGAAAAAATATTCTTGACATAACAATAACAATAAACATTAATTATTTACTTTATGTCATGGAGCACAGATACTTGGGGGCCTTTGTTGTATATTTGCACAAAATAACATTATGTTTTAATAATTAATAGTAAACAGACAGTCAAAGATGCTTCTTATAAAACCTTTGCTTAATGTTTGCAGGAAAGTACACAAATGCATTCTCTTTGGGATACATATACAAATTTCTACTCCTTTATTTATGACTTAAGAAAACAACAAAAAAAATACTATCAGTATGTTTATTGGATAACATCATATAATGATTGTAAATAGTTTCAGAATCATGTACTAGATATAACAGTGAAATACATAATTTACTTGATATTGCACATTATGCATCTGTCGGTCTGTCTGGCTACCTATGTAGCATTAATTATATCTAGTCACCTTTCCAGTTATCTGTCATTCTGTCCACTGCAGTGCAAGACTGCCTAACTAGTTACTGCCCCTGAGATGACATTTTTTTACCTTATCTAGTGACATTTTATTCATTTTTTTTCAAATACAGTTTATTTAACAATGTAACATGCATGTCAAATATTGCATGAATAACATTGTAACAGCCATAACTAAACTGAGCAAAGATATAAAGAAAAATATAAATATTGTCCTATTTCTATACCTAATAATAAAATGGGAACTATATACACTATATACAAATAGCAAATATCTATATTATGAAAATAATAATAGCAGAAACTTCTCCAATAAATTGATCTGTTGCTTACAGAGAATAAAACAGCAGACACTCACAATAATTAGAGTAATGTTCTTATCTTCTTCAGCACATTGTTAATTTTGAAGCACACACACACACACAAATACACACTCATACACAGTTTATTGACTGCCATAAAATGCATACTGTAGAATATTGAATCATCCCATGAATGAATGTTTTAATTTTATTTAGCAATTTTCCAGTTGTGCAAAAGGTTTACATCATAAAGATTCTTTATTGTCTGTCAGAATTATTGTTTGCTACAATGGTAAAAGTCAACATTAGCATATACAAATGAAGAATGTATGTGTGGCATTTTCAGTGTTCATTTTTGTACAGTACTTTGCTTTCATAAATGTTATTTCACCAGACTTCAGGTACCAGGCTGTATAGACCTGTGGGGCTCTGGTCTCAGCAATATTTGTTTAGGAGGAACAGACACCCCACAAAAACATTATTTAAATGTCCGAGTCATGTAATAACTGCAGAACAATTGTCATATACTAAATTATACCACCTTGTATTGTCTATTCTTCAATTTTTTAATGAATCTATACTTTGAAAGAGTATTAAAGTATTTCCAGTTTTACACGAACAGCCACGTGTATCACTTCAGCTAATTAAAGATGCTCACCCATGATCTGCTCTGCCTGACGTATACCAGCACCTGCCAGCTCAAACTATAAATCTTTTTTCACAGATTAGTGTTGTCAGCAGGTACTTCAGAAAAGTGCAGGCATACAGTGCTTTGATACAGACACTGTGGAATAGTGCTCATTAATTCAGCCCCCTTGTGTTGGTACTGACTGCACACACCAGGAACCATTTGTTGACTTTCAACCTCCATGTTACCTCCTGATTGTTTTTTTTCAAGTATTTGGATTAGCATTCACTATGATTATCTCATCCAATTGGCTGAATACCTTCCCTCAGTGATTAGCTTTCGGTTACCCCCCCCCCCTTTGTATATCTCTCCAATTGACAATTTCTGTAACTTTAGTCCATTCTATTGGTCAATTGCCTCTCAGTACTTAATCTTCCTGTCCCCAGTCTGCAGGGGCCCTTTGTTAAGTAAGATATTTAAAGGGTATGTTTGCACAAAAAAGTTTGGATCTGAGAATTTTTTACAATAAAGATCAAAGAGCTTATATTCAACAATTAATAAAAGGAATCATCTTCTTATGTGATCTCGTACTCCTGTTTTTCATTGCTTGTTAACAGCAAATAAAACAAATGTTTGTTATAGCCTTTGCTTTAGTCAAGTATAATCAGTATTCAGTCAATGTATTGTTTTTGACTCACGCTACATCAACTCATTGAAATAGCTGAGATTAAATTGATGCTGATAGACTTTATAGTCATATAGAGGAAAACTCAATCATGGCAACAGAACAAAAAGGTAACAAAAGGAAGTCATATGGAGCAAAGGATCATTTTTGATTACATGTGTAGATCTGCAATCAGAGGACTGTATATATATCTGCTGACCTCGCAAGACCCAAATGTAGTGAATGTTTTAAAACATGAGGAGAATAAGTCTAAAATGACTTCCCTTCTTAGTTTAGCAGAACCATATCAGAGTCAAGTGGGAATGGAAATCAAACCAGAAGTAGATAAAAATTATGCAGCAACTGAATGAGCCAAAAAACAAAAGAAAGAATACAAGATGAAGGATCAGATGAGAAGGCAAAAAAAAAGAGGAAAATGCATAAGTATAGTTGCAAGTATAGAAAACATTTAGAACAATCTCATGTTGCTCAGGATCAAACACCAGGAATGGTTAGGGAGAGGTGAATTTAAATCAAAAGATGAAAGGTTAATACTGGCTGCCCAAGAAAGTGAACTATGTACATGTTGGTTTACAAAGTCCATTTGAACATGTGAAAAAAACAGACAAATGTTGGTTTTGTAAAACAGAATGGGAAACAGTCACACATCTTGTTGCTAATTGTGATATACTAATGGCAGAATGACTGTATACTGAAAGGCATAATAATGTGGCAAGACTGTTGCATTGGGGATTGTGCAAACATTATAAAACTGAAGTAGTTGAAAAACACTAGAAACATGAACAAAGCATTATAGAAAATAATGAAGTTTATATCACATGGGGTCACCCATTACCAACAATTCAAAAAATAGATGTGAGAAAACCAGATATAGTGGTCCATGAAAAGAAGAAAAAAGTAGCATTGATCATTGAAATTGCTACACCCAGTGACTACAGTGTCTTATGTACAGAGGGCCACAAAGTCATAAAATAGCAGGATTTACAGGCAGAAATGAATGCAATGTGGAAGAAGGATACCCAGACAGTTCCAATAGTAATAGGAGCAGCGGGTCTTATAAAAAGAACTTACAGTTGTACTTAGATATGTTAGCAATGCACGCAGCTCCATATGAATTACAGAAGGAGTCAATACTGGACACATTGCTGGTGCTGTGAAGAGCACTTCTGGTTAACATCAAAGATTGAAACAATACTAATTTCATGAACTTTAATCATACTTTGACTTAGGAATGGGGTCCATTCCCATCATGGTATTAGAAACCCAAAAGACTTGCAGAAATAAAAAAAAAAAAAAAACTGAGATGCATTTACTTCTCTGTGATGTGATATATTTCAAACTGAAATAAACTTTAACAATAAAATTGAGTCTTTCGGCTTTTCCTGGTTAGGGGTCGCCACAGAGGAACTCTGGTCTGGTAATGATTGGCAGTGGATTTTTACAGTGCTGAGTTGCCAGCTGGATGCCCAACCTTCAAAGAAGACACACCCATTCATGCACGCACCTACCTGCATGTCTTTAGATGTCACTCAACCGCAGGGAGGACATTCAAACTCCACACAGAAGGTGCTCCAGTCGAGAACTGGACAGGAGAACTTCTTGCTGTGAGGCAACAATTCTAACCTCTGCACCACTATGGCTACTCCATATACTCTTTAAATTAAGATTGAATAAATGCACATATTTCTTTGGGAACTGATACATGCAACTCCATATGAATTGCAGAAGGAGTCATTACTGGACACATTGCTGGTGCTGTGAAGAGCACTTTTGACTAATGTCAAAGATCAAAACAATACTAATTTCATGAACTTTAATCATATTTTGACTTAGGAATAGGGTCCATTTCCATCATGGTATTAGAAACCCCAAAGACTTGGAGAAATTAAAAAAACTGAGATGCACTTACTTCTCTGTAATGTGATATATTACAAACTAAAATCAACTTTAACAATAAAATATATTCTTTAAATTAAGATTGAATACATTTCATTGAGTACAAAGAAAATAATTTTCTTAAATGAATATTATAAATGAGTACTATCAATTCAGAAAACAAGCAGAAAATAAGTCACACAGAAGTGGACATTTGTTACCAAAAACAGGAAGGAAGAAATCAAGAAAAAAGAGGAGAAGAGAGGGAAGAACTTACCACAGGCAAAAGGAAAATAATTTAACACAAGCAAAAAGAAGGACAATAACTAGAAAATGATAGGGATGTCAATAACAGGAAAAGAGATATTAAGGATGGAGATATGAGAAGAGGGAGGAGGAGGCAGAAGAACAATGGTGTGGTTACATAATGATGCCAGCTGCATATCTAGGAGGGATAAGGCCCTTACTGTGACTCAGGCATCCCTGGTTTAATTTACAGGCTGGCCGAGTGATCTGCAATCCAGGGGAAGGGGAAAAGTATTCAGGCAGTATCTACACATCTCTCAGGAAGGATGGTTGGAATTTGAGGATTGCATGCATGTGGTGCATATCCTATGCCAAAATCCCACGGAAAGACCAGTGATCTCACAGAGGTACTTGCTTGTTTGGAGTAACGGCCTTTTGAGGGGTTATGTTACTGACAGAAACAGGCAACATGTCATTGATAGAGCACACTGTATGCAAAAGCTTTCAGTGGCAACAAAGTTATACAGTTTTATTTTTTTTTTTTGGAGGGGGGCAGGGCAAGATGAGCATATACCCAAAAATCTGAAAGCTGCCTGGATAATGAGTATACTATGACTGCCTCTCACCCCATTAAGAAATGCAGTTTGTTACAGCAATTGGTCAAATTGCTAAGAAGCACAGACAACCAAAAAGCATTGAAAAAGGATTCTGAACACTTTAATAAAAACTTACATAGCTTCCAGTAATCTTACTCATTCAAAGAAGTCACAAACTTCAACTGTTGGTCATCCAACATGTAGATTGCTAAAGCACATATGGAGACAAAAACAAACAAATTAAAATTAAAAATGATGCCTATGAAATTCTAGCATGCCAAGCCATGTACCAGCATCTCTAGGAAAAATCAAGTACAGCAATAAAAGAAGTGAACCAAACAGCAAGATGCTGCAAGAATGTTTTCCACCTACCCTATCACTAGCACAGAGCAACCACATGAATATGAATATGCATCTATCAAAACAGATGGAGTCACTTTGTAGCATTCTGTCACATGGGACAAACAGAAGCTGTGAGTGGAAGGTTATGTGTTCCATCTTAAATGGACTAGTAATGGCTACCATTATTGGCCATGTGAACACAGGCATCATAAAACAAGTAGTGACAGTGCAGTGGCCATACTTTAGGGAGTTACTGATGAGCTGTTAAAAATAATCTGCCATCAACATGTGCCAGACACAATGCAAGTGCCAGTGACCACTGGAGTAGAAAACTTGAAAACACAAGGCACTATTAAGCTGGGATATGCCAGAAAAATCATAAAGAAACCCATACAGGAAATCCAGCCAGAAGAAGTAGAAGCAATGTCTAGCCAACACTACCTTGTCCAATGTATTAACTGCACCAAGGGAGATAAAATAAATCCATGCCCACTACCTTCAGTCACTTAGCACCAAGTGGTGCATATGAAGGGATGAAGGTTGGCAATATGCAATATCACTGAGGAAAAGTATATAACCCAGACTGGCATTCATACAAAAGAAGCCAACATGACAGATCTGTGTATTGTCAGGATCCCTCCACTGCAGATTATACCTTCCTAGCAATGGCAGTTATTTGTAGGCAGTTATGTAGCATACATGGGACCAAGTCAGCCAGCTATATTATTCCTTATTTTATACTACATTATGTAAAGAAAAAGTCTATTTCTGTGCAAAGTAGGTTCATTATAAGCCATAACAATGGCAAGTGGACAACAGTTACAGCATGACTACATGTCTTGTACTAGGCAAGCTTGTCCAATTCACAGAGCATCCTGTTGTCTGAATATGTAGCTCTGCACCATTAAACTGCATGACATCTGACACTATATTTAAATATGGCTGTCAGGGGCAGTGTCTATGCTAGTGAGGCACTAAAAGTACCCAGTGTTGTTCCTTAGGATACTTGTGTGTTTCTATACCATGCAACATGTAGGACTGCAGGGCGTGTATACACCACTGAAACTGGGGAATCAATGTAAGAGAGGTAGGACAGATTTACACTGCACAGAATACCAGTCCAGGTTAGTAGTAATGAATGCATGTATGAAATGTGTGCACACATATTTGTGTGTGTGTGTGTGGGGGGGGGGCACATGGGTCTAGGAATAGTCTATGAGTGTGCATGAAAATGTGTATGTATGACAATGTATTGTGAGCATGTGTTTGTGTGTGTGTGTGTGTGTGTGTGTGTGTGTGTGTGTGTGTGTGTGTGTGTGTGTGTGTGTGTGTGTGTGTGAAACCTTTCCTGAGTCCTGATGGTCAATGCTACAATGTAAGAGATGACCACATCCGCCATTTGGACAGGTTGTTTGACACTTGTCAAAGTAGCTGTCAGATCATGGTTTATATCAGCTACTTTGATAGAAGTCAGACCAGCTGTAACTCCACAAGTTATTTGCTGGTGTTTTCTGTGTGTGTGTGTGTGTGTGTGTGTGTGTGTGTGTGTGTGTGTGTGTGTGTGTGTGTGTGTGTGTGTGTGTGTGTGTGTGTGTGTGTGTGTGTGTGTATGTTTGTGAGTTCTCTTTATATAGATGTATGTAGGTGTGTGCAGGTATGACTGGCTGCCTGTGTGTGTGTGTGTGTGTGTGTGTGTGTGTGTGTGTGTGTGTGTGTGTGTGTGTGTGTGTGTGTCCTTGTATTTGTCTGTGATTGTGCGGAGTAGGGGAATCTGTGCTTGTTTGTGGCCCCCAGGACCTATTCTACTTTGTGGTACAAGCTGATAGAACACTCAGCTGAGCAGCACAGAATGATGCTGTTTTGCCAACACAGACACTGTTGCAGTTTGAACAGGTACCTATGTATCCCACACCAGTGCTGTTACAATTGTATTTTCTCTTTATAACACAACATCCTTCAAGATGACACATAGTTCTGCATGGACCTCCATCTATAATTCTACAATATTTATAGGCACCACAAGCACCATATTTAAATATACCGGTCACCCTAGGGCACTATTTCTCTATTCAATGTTTCATTTTCCAGCAAATGTTTCAAATTAACATTATTTTTGTACATAAACATTGGTTGTTTCCCTGCTGACTCAATTAAATACAGATTATGCTGAATTTTTGTTTTTAATTCTCTGAAATGATATAATTTTGCAAGCATTTACAAATTATTGTTAAAAAAATTTGTTAAAGTACTATAGCATTAGTTTAATTTTGATTAGCTTTTGTAATTTTTTATATTTTTTAATAATTTTAATTATTTTTAATGTGTGATTTTTGTAACTGATATTGTAATCTTACCAGCTCCCAGAACAATGCCAATAGGCTCATCTGCACTTTTACCCAAAACTGGGCAATAATGTTAGTTCCTAGTCTCAAACACATATTTGAATGTATTCTCCATTTTTTTTTTCTTTCTT
Organism: Protopterus annectens; assembly: GCF_019279795.1. Classification (NCBI taxonomy): domain Eukaryota; kingdom Metazoa; phylum Chordata; order Ceratodontiformes; family Protopteridae; genus Protopterus; species Protopterus annectens. Next base: position 1,952,643,815 of record NC_056739.1, read on the forward strand.
ATATCCTCATATAATAAATATTTATTTATTTTATTTTATTTTATTTTACATTTGTTGACCGGGCTAGTCCAGCTGGATATATGTCCATTTTCAGTGGAGGCCTGGGGAGAAAAGCTCCAACGAAATTTACAAATAATTCACAGTAATGGTCAAAACAAGTAAAATTGTTAAAACATTAAGACAGAACATAAAATCTTTGGAGAGAGGCAAGTCAAAACAAAGTTTTAACATACATTTGCTATACAGATTCTAAAATATAAGTTTCTAATATGGAAAAATTAGAAAAAAGTAATAATTTTTTTTTTTTTTTTTTTTTTTATTACATATCTCTCTAGTATGTTATGTGAGGAGGAATTTAGGAGGGAAGGCTACAAGACAGGTTAGTCTGGATTGTTACAGGAACAAAGCCAGTGCTTGTTAAGATGTGTTTTTAGCTGTTTTTTAAAGAGCGGAGGACTAGACAAAGATGAGATATCAGATGGTAGTTTGTTCCACATTTGTCCAACAGAGTTAGAAAAAAGGTTATCGCCTGCAGAGTTATTGGGTATGGTAGTATTAACCAGTAGTTTGTTTGCAGAGCGTAGCTGTTTCAAGTTATTATAAGGTGTAATGAGGTTGGAGAGAATAGGTGTTTTAGAAGGCTGATAAAGAATTTTGTGAGCAGTCAAGAGCTGTTGATAAGTCAGCCTGTTAGGAAGTTCCAGCCAGCCTAGTTGTTTTAGGTTATGACAGTGATGGGTTCTGAAGAGGGATCCTGTGGCAAATCGGGCGATATTATGGTAGGATGTGCTAAGTTTCTTGAGGTTATATTTAGAGAGATTGGTATAAATAGTGGAAGCATATAGAAGGGTAGAGATAAGGTGAGAACTGGCTAAGGTGGTCCGAGCTTCAGGAATAAGGAATGATTTGATTCTATAGAGGGAACCAATCTTTTTGTTTATTGTTTTTATTGTGTTGTTTATATGAGAATCAAAATTGAGATTGTTGTCAATAGTTATTCCTAGTAGTTTTGTAGTAGCATCAGGAGAAATCAGGGTGTTATCAGAGGAAGTAATAGAGAAGTTAAGAGAGCTTGATTTGTGTGTAGGAGAGAACAATAGCAACTTTGTTTTCTTTGGGTTGAGGAGAAGGCAACGGTCAGAGAACCATTGTTCAACAGTGGAAAAAGCTTTTTGGGTAAGTGACTGGAGTTCAGTCTGAGAGGAAGCAGTGCAGATTATAGTGGAATTGTCTGCATATTGTATGCAAGTAGTGTTTGGAATAGCTGACTGGAGGTCATTAATAAATATAGAAAATAGGAGTGGGCCAAGTATAGACCCTTGAGATACTCCTAAAGAGATAGGAAGGAGAGTTGATAGTGAGTTTTTCCAAAGTACTGCCTGCTGACGATTTTCTAGGTAAGATGTAAACCAGGATAAGGAAGAAGGATGAATTGAGAGATTGTAGTATATGCAGAAGGAGTTTGTGATTTACCATGTCGAAAGCTTTTGAAAGATCTATGAAGATGGAAGATGATAGGTTAGTGTTGTTACGGTTGTGATTGATAGTGTTGGTAAAGGAGAGTAATGCAGTAGTGGTACTGTGAGAAGGTCTAAAACCATGTTGACTGTTAGCAAGTAGGTTGTTATAGAGAAGGTGGTTAAGGAGTTGTTTATGGATGCACTTTTCCATGATTTTGGCTATAGGTGATAGCAATGCTATGGGACGGAAATTAGAGAAGTCATTAGAATTACCCCCTTTGTGTAGTGGGATGATGTGAGATATTTTCCAAATGGAAGGGAAGATTCCATCCTTTATAGATCTATTAATTAGGACTGAGATGGGGTAGGCAATAGCTTTAGCTGCTATCTGCAGAAATTCTGCAGGAAGTTTGTCTGCAGAGGGTGTGGTGGGTCTAAGTTTCTGGAGTAGGGATAGGATTAATGAGGCAGGTACAGGTTGAAGGGAAAGGGGAAGAAAATTATGTGGAGTAGGAGAGGATAATTTAGAGATGTCAGGAGGTAAGTGATTTGCTAGAGTTTGGATAGTATTGGTGAAGAAAGAATTGAAGTCATTAGCTATTTGTTTAGGATTGTTTGGATTAGAGTCCTGGGGATTTGGAGTATGTGACTGACCTGGGGATAGAAGATTATTATCTTATAAGATAAATAGATTTTTCAAGTCCAAATCCCTAAAAAACACTCCCTGGGATTCAATAAATCCTACATTTTTTTTCCATGTGTGCATCGCACTGCAATGTGCATGTGGATGCAACCAGTTTGGGATTTAGTAAGCTCCCTGTAGTGGCGCATAATCATGCACAATCAAGTGCACACTGCTAGAGTCCATGTAGCTTCTGTGGCATGCAAATCACCCCTGCAAAGCTGTCCTCAGTGATTCAATAAACTCTAAAGCAATCGTGTAGACTCCATGTAGCTCCTGGCCATGTATTTGAAAACTTTTCTAATACAGCAATGGAAAGGAGTCTGCATGGAAACCAAACTAAGTAAACGTGATCACATCAGCACACAACTGACCTTAAAAAGTAAAAATGCACACATTAATATATATTTAGTTATTCTTGTTCTAAAAAAGGGTGAATAACAGTTTTAACAATATCTAAGAAATAAATGGTAGCCTCACTTCCCCATACCACTATGCCTGTAAGTAATGTATACATTCTAAGTATAAAATGGCATGAAAAACAGCATTGACACTGTAATGTAGCCATACTGAGTATGAAGGTTGTAGAATACAATAAAATGTAAGGAAAAATGGTTGTCCCTTTTGTGTAGTGCATACCTCTCCCCTACAGTCCCCCTGCCTACACAGTTACTAACCATGTACAAGAGGGCCTTTATTATGCAAATGAAGTCCATGCACCTTTGATTTACTGAATCAGTAAAAAGTGTAACTGTGTACAGTAGAACACTTTGTCTAGGGACTCCTACAGTGTTTTAGTGCTATGGCACTTAGGGAAATCATGGGAAAATTATGAATACATAGCAGATCTCTGTTTAACTGATATGCAACTATTTCTATAGTACCACGTATATATGCTTGGGGTGGAGAACAGATGGTGTACAGTTGAACTACAGGCCCTGCAACCTTTTTATTTACCCTTCTTTTTTTTTGTTGTTGTTCATGCTTGCAGAGGTGAACAGGGGCATGCTGGGGTGCATAGTGGCACAATGTAAATACATAGCAGGTGTCTGTCTAACTATTTTTATAGGCCCATTTGTATATGCTTGAGCTGGAGTACAGATGGTGCAGGCTTTGAGTATAGGCCAGGCAACCTTATTTAGTTTTTTTTTTTGGCCATTGTTGCACACAGGGTCCCTCAGGGGCATATAGTGGTGTGAAGCACAGCTATGACTGAAACTACACTTAATACTTGCAAGTAAGTAGCAAGTGATAATTACAACAGAAGTAGGTGATTATCAGTATCACAGCTGCTTCCTTGTAGTTGGCTCTGATTGATTCTATAACCCTCTGCATATACAAAGCTGATATAAGTATACTTTTTTGCACTTGATCTGTTTCAGTGATAGTTAACAAAACTGTACTGCATTTATTTATTTGCTTGATTGAATATTGCTGGTCTCTGTCCGCATTTTGTTTCTCAGGGTTAGTGCAACTCAAAGGCAGTAAATTCACAGTGGGGATTGCTTTACATTCTATGAAGCCAGCCTATCCAAGGTGTGAGCTACTGGTCAACTGCATTTTCTGTTTATCTGATTGCCTGAGGGTCTAACCTTTCTTTTATACTACTGGTATAAAGAGATACATTTCTGTGAGATTGTTCTCAGTATCAGGGCTACTTCCTTGTAGCTGGCTCTGATTAATTCTATAACCGTTTGGATATGCAAAGCTGATATAAATATACTTTTTTGCATTTGATCTGTTTCAGTGACAGTTAACAAAATTGTACTCCATTTATGTATTGCTTTGATTGAATATTGACAGTCTCTGTCTGCATGTTGTTAACAAAACTGTACTGCATTTATTTATTTGCTTGCTTGAATATTCCTGGTCTCTGTATTTTCGTAACAAAACTGTACTGTATTTATTTATTTACAGGATTGAATATTGCTGGTCTCTGTCTCCATTTTTGTTAAAAAATTGTACTGCAGTTCTTTATGTTCCTTGATTGAATATTGTTGGTCTGTGCTTGTATTTTAACAAAACTGTACTGCATTTCTTTGTTTGCTTGCTTGAATATTGCTGGTCTCTGTCTGCATTTTGTTTTTCAAGGTTAGTGCAGCTCAAAGCCAGCTGGTTTCACAATGGGGGTTGCTTTACATTCTGTGAAGCCAGCCCATCCAAGGTGTGAGCTACTGGTCAAAAGCTTGTTGTGTTTATCTGGTTGCCTGAGGGTCTAACTTTTCTTTTATACTACTGGTATAAAGACTTGCATTTCTGTTAAATTTTTCTCAGTATGAGAGCTGCTTACTTGTATCTGGCTGTGATTCATTCTATAATAATCTGGATATACAAAGCTGATATATGTATACTTTTTTGCACTTGATCTGTTTCAGTGATAGTTAAAACTGTACTGCATTTACTTATTTGCTTGATTGAATATTGCTGGTCTCTCGCTCTCTCTGTGTTTTGTTAACAAAACTCTATTGCATTTATTAGCTTGATTGAATCTTTCTGGTCTGTGTCTGCATTTTATTTCTCAGTGTTAGTGTAGGTCAAAGTTAGCTGGTCTCACAGTGGGGTTTGCTGTACCTTCTGTGAAGCCAGCTCATCCAAGCTGAGCTACTGGTGAATGTTTTTTTGTCCTTGTCTGATTGCCTGAGGTTCTAACTTTTCTTTTATGCTACTAGTATAAAGAACTAGATTTCTGTGAGATTGTTCTCAGCATCAGAGATGCTTCCTTGTAGCTAGCTGTGATTGATTCCATAACCATCTGGATGCACAAAGCTGACATAAGTATAGTTTTTTGTAGTTGATCTGTTAAAGTGATAGTTAACAAATCTGTACTGCATTTATTTATTTCCATGATTGAATATTGCTGACCAAACTCTGCATTTTGATAACAAACCTGCAATGCATTTATTTATTTGCTTGACTGAATATTGCTGGTCCCTGTTTTCATTTTGTTTCTCAGGGTTAGTGCAGCTTAAAGCTAGCTGGACTCACAGTGGGGGTTGCTTTGCATTCTCTGAAGTCAGTCCATCCAAGGTGTGACCTACTGGTCAGCGACTTTTCTGTGATTATCTAATTGCCTGAGGGTATAACTTTTTTATACTACTCGTATAATGAGTTACATTTTTGTGAGACAACTCATCCAAGCTGAGCTACTGGTGAATGTTTTTTTGTCCTTGTCTGATTGCCTGAGGTTCTAACTTTTCTTTTATGCTACTAGTATAAAGAACTCGATTTCTGTGAGATTGTTCTCAGCATCAGAGATGCTTCCTTGTAGCTGTCTGTGATTGATTCTTTAACCATCTGGACATAGAAGGCTGATATAGCTATACTTTTTTGTACTTGATCTGTTTCAGTGATAGTTACCAAAACTGTACTGTATTTATTTATTTGCTTGATTGAATATTCCTGGTCTATGTCTGCATCTTATTAACAATCCTATACTGTGTTTACTTATTTGCTTGTTTGACTATTGCTGGTCTCTATCTGCATTTTGCTTCTCAGGCTTAGTGCAACTCAAAGCCAACTGGTTTCACATTGGGGATTTCTTTACATTCTGTGAAACCAGCCCATCCAAGGTGTTAGCTACTGGTCAGTGGCTTTTTGTGTTTATCTGATTGCCTGAGGGGCTAACTTTTCTTTTATACTACTGGTATAAAGAGTTACATTTTTGTTAGATTCTTCTCAGCATCAAAGCTGGTTCCTTGTAGCTGGTTGTGATTGATTCATTAACCATCTAGATATAGAAACCTGATATAAGTATACTTGTTTACACTTGATCTGTTCAGTGATAGTTAACAAATCTGGACTGCATTTATCTATTTGCTTGATTGAATATTGCTGGTCTATGTCTGCATTCTATTAACAAAACTGTACTGCATCTATTTATTTGCTTGATTGACTATTGCTGGTCTGCATTTTACTTTTCAGGCTTAATGCAGCTCAATGCCAGCTGGTTTCACAGTGGGGGTTACTTTACATTCTATGAAGCCACCCCATCCAAGGTGTGAGCAACTGGTCAATGGCTTTTTTGTGGGTTTGTCAGACTGCCTGAGGGAGTAACTTTTCTTTTATACTACTTGAGTAAAGAGTTACATTTCTGTGAGATTATCCTCAGCATCAAAACTGCTTCCTTGTAGCTGGCTGTGACTGATTCTGTAACCATCTGGACAAACAAAGCTGATATAAGTATACTTTTTTGCACTTGATCTCTTTCAGTAATAGTTAACAAAACTGTACTGTGTTTATTTATTTGCTTGACTGAGCATTGCTGGTCTCTATCTGTATTTTGGTTTTTAGGGTTAGTCCACTTCAAAGCCATATAGTTTCACATTGGTGGTTTCTTTACATTCTGTGAAACATGCCCATCTAAGATGCAAATTACTGGTCAATGGCTTTTTTGTGTTTATCTGGTTGCCTGAGGGTCTAAGTTTTCTTTTATACTACTGGTATAAAGAGTTACATTTCTGTGAGATTGTTATCAACATCAGAGCTGCTTCCTTGTAGCTGGCTGTGATTGATTTTTTAACCATCTGAATATACAAAGCTGATAGAAGTATAATTTTTGCACTTGATCTGTTTCAGTGATAGTTAACAAAACTGGACTGCATTTATTCATTTTCTTGATTGAATATTGCTGGTCTATGTCTCCATTTTTTAACAAAACTTTACTGTGTTTATTTATTTGCTTAATTGAATATTGCTGGTCTCTGTCTGCATTTTGCTTCTCAGGCTTAGTGCAGCTCATTGCCAGCTGGTTTCACAGTGGGGGCTGCTTTACATTCTGTGAAGTCACCTCATCCAAGGTCTGAGTTACTGGTCAATGGCTTTTTCTGCTCTCTGATTGCCTGAGGATCTAAGTTTTGTTTTATATCATATAAAAAAACTACGTTGCTGTGAGATTGTTCTCAGTATCAGAGCTAATTCCTTGCATCTGGCTGTGATTGACTGTATTACCACCTGGATATACAAAGCTGATATAAGTCTACTTTTTTGCACTTGATCTGTTCCAGCGATAGTTAACAAAACTGTACTGCATTTATTTATTTGCTTTATTGAATATTGCTGGTATCTGTCCGCATTTTGTTTTCAGGGTTATTGCAACTCAAAGGCAGTAAATTCACAGTGGGGATTGCTTTACATTCTGTGAAGACAGCCCATCTGAGGTGTGAGCTGCTGGTCAACTGCATTTTCTGTTTAATTGCCTGAGTGTCTAGCCTTTCTTTTATACTACTGGTATAAAAAGATACATTTCTGTGAGATTGTTCTCAGTATCAGAGCTACTTCCTTGTAGCTGGCTCTGATTAATTCTATAACCATTTGGATATGCAAAGCTGATATAAATATACTTTTTTGCACTTGATCTGTTTCAGTGACAGTTAACAAAATTGTACTGCATTTATGTATTGCTTTGATTGAATATTGACAGTCTCTGTCTGCATTTTGTTAACAAAACTGTACTACATTTATTTATTTGCTTTCTTGAATATTCCTGGTCTCTGTATTTTCGTAACAAAACTGTACTGCATTTATTTATTTACCGGATTGAATATTGCTGGTCTCTGTCTCCATTTTTGTTAAAAAACTGTACTGCAGTTCTTTATGTTCCTTGATTGAATATTGCTGGTCTGTGCTTGTATTTTGTTAACAAAACTGTACTGCATTTCTTTGTTTGCTTGCTTGAATATTGCTGGTCTCTGTCTGCATTTTGTTTTTCAGGGTTAGTGCAGCTCAAAGCCAGCTGGTTTCACAACGGGGGTTGCTTTACATTCTGTGAAGCCAGCCCATCCAAGGTGTGAGCTACTGGTCAAAAGCTTGTTGTGTTTATATGGTTGCCTGAGGGTCTAGCTTTTCTTTTATACTACTGGTATAAAGACTTGAATTTCTGTTAAATTTTTCTCAGTATGAGAGTTGCTTACTTGTATCTGGCTGTGATTCATTCTATAATAATCTGGATATACAAAACTGATATATATATACTTTTTTGCACTTGATCTGTTTCAGTGATAGTTAAAACTGTACTGCATTTACTTATTTGCTTGATTGAATATTGCTTCTCTCTCTCTCTCTCTCTCTGTGTTTTGTTAACAAAACTCTACTGCATTTATTAGCTTGATTGAATCTTTCTGGCCTGTGTCTGCATTTTATTTCTCAGTTTTAGTGTAGGTCAAAACTAGCTGGTCTCACAGTGGGGTTTGCTGTACCTTCTGTGAAGCCAGCTCATCCAAGCTGAGCTACTGGTGAATGGCTTTTTGTCCTAGTCTGATTGCCTGAGGTTCTAATTTTCTTTTATGCTACTAGTATAAAGAACTAGATTTCTGTGAGATTGTTCTCAGCATCAGATATGCTTCCTTGTAGCTTGCTGTGATTGATTCTATAACCATCTGGATACACAAAGCTGACCTAAGTATAGTTTTTTGTAGTTGATCTGTTAAAGTGATAGTTAAATCTGTACTGCATTAATTTATTTCCATGAGTGAATATTGCTGACCTACCTCTGCATTTTGATAACAAACCTGCAACGCATTTATTTATTTGCTTGATTGAATATCGCTGGTCCCTGTTTTAATTTTGTTTCTCAGGGTTAGTGCAGCTTAAAGCTAGCTGGACTCACAGTGGGGGTTGCTTTGCATTTTCAGTAGGTCACACCTTGGATGGGATGACTACAGAGACTTTTCTGTGCTTATCTGATTGCCTGAGGGTATAACTTTTTTATACTATTGGTATAATGAGTTACATTTTTGTGAGACTGTTCTCAGCATAAGAGCTGCTTCCTTGTAGCTGGCTGTGATTGATTCTTTAACCATCTGGGCATAGAAGGCTGATATAAGTATACTTTTTTGTACTTGATCTGTTTCAGTGATAGTTACCAAAACTGTACTGTATTTATTTGTTTGATTGAATATACCTGGTCTATGTCTGCACTGTGTTTATTTATTTGCTTGTTTGACTATTGCTGGTCTCTATCTGCATTTTTCTTCTCAGGCTTAGTGCAACTCAAAGCCAGCTGGTTTCACATTGGGGGTTTCTTTACATTCTGTGAAACGTGCCCATCCAAGGTGTTAGCTACTGGTCAGTGGCTTTTTGTGTTTATCTGATTGCCTGAGGGGGTAACTTTTCTTTTATACTACTGGTATAAAGCGTTACATTTTTGTGAGATTGTTCTCAGCATCAAAGCTGGTTCCTTGTAGCTGGTTGTGATTGATTCATTAACCATTTAGATATAGAAACCTGATATAAGTATACTTGTTTACACTTGATCTGTTTCAGTGATAGTTGACAAATCTGGACTGCATTTATCTATTTGCTTGATTGAATATTGCTGGTTTATGTCTGCATTCTATTAAGAAAACTGTACTGTGTTTATTTATTTGCTTGATTGACTATTGTTGGTCTCTGTCTGCATTTTGCTTCTCAGGCTTAGTGCAGCTCAATGCCAGCTGGTTTCACAGTAAGGGGTGCTTCACATTCTATGAAGTCACCCCATCCAAGGTGTGAGCAACTGGTCAATGGCTTTTTTGTAGGTTTGTCAGACTGCCTGAGGGTGTAACTTTTCTTTTATACTACTTGAGTAAAGAGTTAAATTTCTGTGAGATTATCCTCAGCATCAAAGCTGCTTCCTTGTAGCTGGCTGTGACTGATTCTGTAACCATCTGGACAAACAAAGCTGATATAAGTATACTTTTTGCACTTGATCTCTTTCAGTAATAGTTAACAAAACTGTACTGTGTTTATTTATTTGCTTGACTGAGCATTGCTGGTCTCTATCTGTATTTTGGTTTTCAGGGTTAGTCCACTTCAAAGCTGGATAGTTTCACAATGGGGGTTTCTTTACATTCTGTGAAGCATGCCCATCTAAGGTGCAAATTACTGGTCAATGGCTTTTTTTGTGTTTATCCGGTTGCCTGAGTGTCTAAGTTTTCTTTTATACTACTGGTATAAAGAGTTACATTTCTGTGAGATTGTTATCAGCATCAGAACTGCTTCCTTGTAGCTGGCTGTGATTGATTCTTTAACCATCTGGATATACAAATCTGATATAAGTATAATTTATTGCACTTGATCTGTTTCAGTGATAGTTAACAAAAGTGGACTGCATTTATTCATTTGTTTGATTAAATATTGCTGGTCTATGTCTCAATTTTATTAACAAAACTTTACTGTGTTTATTTATTTGCTTAATTGACTATTGCTGGTCTCTGTCTGCATTTTGCTTCTCAGGCTTAGTGCAGCTAAGCTACAAAGCTGATATAAGTCTACTTTTTTTGCTCTTGATCTGTTCCAGTGATAGCTAACAAAACTGTACTGCAGTTATTTGTTTGCTTGATTGAATATTGTTGGTCTCTGTCTGCATTTTGTTAACAAAACTATACTGCATTTTTTTATTTGCTTAACTGAATATTGCTGGTCTCTGCCGGCATTTTGTTTCTCAGTGTAAGTGCAACTTAAAGCCATCTGATTTCACATTGGGTGTTGCTTTACATTCTGTGAAGCCAGCCCATCCAAGGTGTGAGCTACTGGACAGTGGCTTTTTTGTGTTTATTTGATTGCCTGAGGGTCTATCTTTTTTATACTACTGGTATAAAGAGTTACATTTTTGCGAGATTGTTTTCAGCATCAGAGCTGCTTCCTAGTAGCTGGCTGTGATTGATTCTATAAGCATCTGGGCATAAAAAGCTGGTATTAGTATACTTTTTTGCATGCTGTTTCAGTGATAGTTAACACAACTGTACTGTGTTTATGTATTTGTTTGGCTGTGTATTGCTAGTCTCAATCTGCATGTTGTTTCTCAGGATTACTGCAGTTCAAAGCCAGCTGGTTTCACACTGGGAGTTTCTTTACATTCTGTGAAGCCAGCCCATCCAAGGTGTGAGCTACTGGTCAATGGATTTTGTTTGTGTTTATCTGATTGTCTGAGGGTCTAACTTTTTTATACTACTGCTATAAAGTGTTACATTTTTGAGATGGTTCTCAGTATCAGAGCTGCTTCCTTATAGCTGGCTGTGATTGATTCTTTAACCATCTGGATATACAAAGCTGAAGTATACTTTTTTGCACTTGATCTGTTTCAGTGATCGTTAACAAAACTGGACTGCATTTATTAATTTGCTTGATTGAATATTACTGGTCTATGTCTCCATTTTATTAACAAAACTGTACTGTGTTTTTTATTTGCTTGATTGACTATTGCTGGTTTCTGTCTGCATTTTGCTTTTTAGGCTTAGTGCAGCTCAATGCCTTCTGGTTTCACAATGGAGTTGCTTTACATTCTATGAAGCCACTTCATCCAAGGTGTGAGCTACTGGTCAATGGCTTTTTGTGTTTATCTGACTGCCTGAGGGTGTAACTTTTCTTTTTAACTACTTCTGTAAAGAGTTACATTTCTGTGAGATTATCCTCAGCATCAGAGCTGCTTCCTTGTAGGTGGCTGTGACTGATTCTGTAACCATCTGGACATACAAAGCTGATATAAGTATAAGTTTTTGCACAAGATCTCTTTCAGTGATAGTTAAAACTGTGTTGTGTTTATTTGCTTGACTGAGAATTGCTAGTTTCCATCTGCATTTTGTTTCTCATGGTTAGTGGAGTTCAAAACCAGCTGGTTTCACATTGAGGGTTTCTTTACATTCTGTGAAGCCAACCCATCCAAGATGTAAACTACTAGTCAGTGGCTTTTTTGCATTTACCTGAGGGTCTAAGTTTTCTTTTATACTACTGGTATAAAGAATCACATTTCTGTGAGAAGTTTTTGAGCATCAGTGCTGCTTCCTTGTAGCTGGATGTGATTGATTCTTTAACCATCTGGATATACAAAGATGATATACATAAGAATACTTTTTTGCATTTGAACTGTCTCAATGATAGTTAACAAAACTGTACTGCATTTATTTATTTACTTGATTGAATATTGCTGGTCTCTGCATTTTGTTAACAAAACTGTACTGAGTTTATTTGCTTGGTTGAACACTGCTGGTCTCTGGATGCATTTTGTTTCTTGGTGTGAGTGCAGCTCACAGCCATCTGGTTTCACATTGAGGGTTGGTTTACATTCTCTGAAGCCAGCCCAACCAAGGTGTGAGCTACTTGTCAGTGGCTTTTTTCTGTTTATCTGATTGCCTGAGTGTCTATCTTTTTTTTATACTACTGGTATAAAGAGTTACATTTTTGAGAGATTACTCTCAGCACCAGAGCTGCTTCCTTGTATCTGGCTGTGATTGATTTCTTAACCATCTGGATATACAAAGCTGATATAAGTATACATTGAACTTGATCTGTTTTAGTGATAGTTATCAAAACTGTACTGCATTTATTTATTTGCTTGATTGAATATTGCTGGTCTATGCCTGCATTGTAATAACAAAACTGTACTGTGTTTATTTATTTGCTTGATTGACTATTGCTGGTGTCTGTCTGCATTTTGCTTCTGAGGCTTAGAGCAGCTCAAAGCCAGCTGGTTTCACAGTGGGGGTTGCTATACATTCTGTTAAGCCACCCCATCCAAGGTGTGAGCTACTGGTCAATGTTTTTTTTTTTGTGTGTTTATCTGACTGCCTGCAAGTGTAACTTTTCTTTTATACTACATGTGTAAAGAGTTACATTTCTTTGAGATTATCATCAGCATCAGAGCTGCTTCCTTTTAACTAGCTGTGACTGATTCTTTAACCATCTTGACATACAAAACTGATATACGTATACTTTTTTGCACTTGAACTTTTTTAGTGCTATTTAACAGAACTGTACTGTGGCTATGTATTTGCTTGGCTGTGTATTACTGATCTCTGTCTGCATTTTTGTTTCTTAGGATTAGTGCAGTTCAAAGCCAGCTGGTTTCACATTAGGGGTTTATTTACATTCTGTAAAACTAGCCCATCCAATGTGTAAGCTACTGGTCAATGGCTTTTTGTGTTTATCTGGTTGCCTGAGGGTCCTACTTTTCTTTTATACTACTGGTATAAAAATTTACATTTCTGTGAGATTGTTCTCAACATCAGAGCTGCTTACTTGCAGCTGGCAGTGCTTGATTCTTGAACCATCTGGATATACAATGCTAATATAAGTATACTTTTTTGCACTTGATCTGTTTCAGTGCTAATTAACAAAAATGTACTGCATTTATTAATTTGCTTGATTGAATATGGCTGGTCTCTGCATTTTGTTAACAAAACTGTACTGCATTTCTCTATCTGCTTGATTGAATATTGCTGGTCTCTGTCTACATTTTGTTAACAAAAGAGTGCTACATTTATTTATTTGCATGACTGAATACTGGTGATGTCTGTCTGAATTTGGTTTCTCAGGGTTAGTTCAGCTGAAAGCTAGCTGGTTTCACAGTGGGGGTTGCTTTACATTCTGTGATACCAGCCCATACAAGGTGTGAGCTACTGGACAGTGGTGTTTTCTGTTTATCTGATTGTCTGAGTGTTTAACTTTTTTATGCTAATGTATAAAGAGTTAGATTTCTGTGAGATTGTTTTCAGCATCAGAGCTGCTTCCTTGTATCTGGCTATAATTGATTCTATAACCATCTGGATATATAAAGCTGATATAAGAATATTGTTTTTGCATTTGATCTGTTTCAGTGATAGAACTGTACTGCATTTATTTATTTGCTTGATTGAATATTGCAGGTCACTGACAGTGTTTTATTAACAAACTATAATTCATTTATTTATTTGCTTTATTGAATATTGCTTGTCTCTGCCTGTATTTTGTCAATGAAACTGTACTACATTTATTTATTTGTTTGACTGAATATTGTTGGTCTCTGTCTTTATTTTGTTTCTCAGGATTAGTGCGGCTCAACACCAGCAGGGTTTACAGTGGGGGTTGCTTTACATTCTGTGAAGCCGGTGCATCCAAAGTGTGAGCTACTAGTCAATGTCTTTTTTGTGTTTATCTGATTGCCCGAGAGGCTAACTTTTCTTTTATACTACTGGTGTAAAGAATTACATTTCTGTGAGATTGCTCTCAGCATCAGAGCTGTGTCCTTGTAGCCTGCTGTCATTGATTCTATAACCATCTTGATATACAAATCTGTACAAAAAGAAAAGCAAACAAAATCCAGCAGACAGGCAACCTTCAATACAGCAAGCCAAGCCAAAACACTTCTTTTCCTTAACGCAACTTTTTATTTAATTCAATAAACAAGCGTTTTCGCCGTAACCAATGTCACAGCTTCATCAGAGGCAAACAAGACAGTTAGAAAAACACCAGTTTTTAAATAAAATAGCAGGAAGTGACTAAAAATTCGTCATATCCTAATGACACTTATTCTATTATACACAAATCAAAGTATATAATAATATAAACAAGAAGAAATTAAATAACTTAAGATGTTCTAAATAATTTTTGCTATATATATATGTGTAAATATAAGCTAAAACACATAATCTAAAACTTTTTTGTATATAAAAAAGTCTTATATAAAACAAATCAATGAATTCACAATATATAAAATTAAATATATATATATATATAAAAATCTACTACATTATCCGTCTATTAGGGACCAAGTCCTTTAACTTTTAATAATATATTAGGTAAGCCCTATTACATATAAAAGTGTGTATTATTACCTCAAATAGCTCCTTAATTTTAAAACAGCTGAAATGTTACAGTTTTCATTCAGGCCAGGAGACCTGAATGCATCCAGCTTTAATTGCCATTTGAGTTCACGGTTTTCTAGTATCAGGGAAAATGGACCACCTCTGCTACTAGACGGTACATGGTCAATACCCATGAAGTAAAAATTATGCCCTGGATTAGAACTAACATGTTTTGCTAATGCGTTGTTGTTCTTATCATTTTTTATTGCATAGGCGTGCTGGTAAATTCGTTCCCTTAACTTACGATCAGTCTTGCCTATGTAAAAGGCTGGACAACAGTTACACAGGGCTACATAGATAAATGATTTTGTCTCACAATTAATCTTATGATGAATCTGGTATTTTTTATTTCTAACAGAGAAAGCATTTCCTGTTTTTATCAATCTACACCAATTACAAAGACCACATTTAAACGTCCCTTTTTGTCTATTAAAAGATTGTATTGGCCCATTTTTTTGGAGCAATTCCTTAAGATTGCTACCCCTTTTGTAGATAATAAAAGGTCGGGGTCCCAATCTTCCTGATAACAAAGGGGAACTAGCTATAAAGTGCCAGTTTTTTAAAATAATGGACCAGATCGCTTGGGAATTTAAATTAAAACTAGTAATGAAACTCAAAGAAAATTTTTGTTTAGTCTCATTGTCAAGAACTATAGGTTCAGCAATAGCAAGATTGTTAAAACCTAGGTTAATTTGGTCAAGAAGAGGTTTATAAAAGCTGTCAACCCTTTTCTGGTCCACCTCTTTTATTAGCTCTTGTAAGAGACTTTGTGGGTATCCCCGGTTAGTAAACAACCCACTTAAGAATAGGCATTCCTGACGAAAATCATCCAAAGAACTGCACATCCTTCCTGCTCTAACAAGTTGGCCCTTAACTATGGACCGCTTTTGTTTAGTAGGATGAAAACTAGAATAGTGCAGGAAGGAATTGCAGTATGTGGGTTTTCTGAAAATGGTTGACAGGAATACCTTTCTATTAAAATCCTTAAAAAGTTTCACATCCAGATTGGTACAAAAGAAAATACATTTCCATTACGTATCCAACTCATAAGGGAAACAACATCCCCGTTCAACACATTAGTGTTTACATCTTCCGTTAATTAAGGAGCTATTTGAGGTAATAATACACACTTTTATATGTAATAGGGCTTACCTAATATATTATTAAAAGTTAAAGGACTTGGTCCCTAATAGACGGATAATGTAATACATTTTTATATATATATATATTTAATTTTATATATTGTGAATTCATTGATTTGTTTTATATAAGACTTTTTTATATACAAAAAAGTTTTAGATTATGTGTTTTAGCTTATATTTACACATATATATATATAGCAAAAATTATTTAGAACATCTTAAGTTATTTAATTTCTTCTTGTTTATATTATTATATACTTTGATTTGTGTATAATAGAATGTGTCATTAGGATATGACGAATTTTTAGTCACTTCCTGCTATTTTATTTAAAAACTGGCGTTTTTCTAACTGTCTTGTTTGCCTCTGATGAAGCTGTGACATTGGTTACGGCGAAAACGCTTGTTTATTGAATTAAATAAAAAGTTGCGTTAAGGAAAAGAAGTGTTTTGGCTTGGCTTGCTGGATTCAAGGTTGCCTGTCTGCTGGATTTTGTTTGCTTATCTTTTTGTACTCGTTTGTGGTGAAATGGATATGGGCAGTCCTGTCAGTCCAGCCAGCCCCAACATTTTCGGGACAGTTTCTTCGCAGGTTACCAATACCATCGGTGATATTACCTCTTTATTGGCAACGCTAACCCAGAAAATTGATGCGTTGCATGTTCGCATGGAAGCGCTTGATAATGGAAGACTTCATAGGAGGGTTCCGTTAACGAATCCTATGTCTCTTTCGAATGCCAGTCAGAGCAGTGGGGGGATGCCCTCACTTATTCCAGCAGCCCAACCAGGTTGTTCTTCTAATGCTGGGGCTGCAGTGCAAGCCGGTAATAGCAATTTGGCGTCTACCAACATCTTGCCTACTAGAGGAGATACCGGCATTAATTTGCTAATGCAGAAAAACCAGATCAACGGAGCTGCTAATAACGTTTCTTCTGTGTCTGGAAATGTGGTATTTCCGAATGCAAATACACCAACGGAAGATGTAAACACTAATGTGTTGAACGGGGATGTTGTTTCCCTTACGAGTTGGATAAGTAACAGAAATGTATTTTCTTTTGTACCAACGGATGTTTTTGACTCTACTACCTCTAACAGGTCTCGACAACCTGTTAGTGTGGAAAATATAGGTGAGAAACTTAAAACACTAGACTATAAGTTACTTAAGCTCAAAAAATTACAACTCGAATCAGCCTATTTTAAACAATGCCTTGCTGAAAATCTAATACCGAAGGGTTTACGTAACAATTTTTCACCTTCTGGACTACTGACTGACAGTTTATTCTACACTGATTTAAAAGCATTATTTCAGGAACAAGGAGCTCGTTTATTAGAGCTTATTGTTAAACATTATAATGTGTACATTGACTCACTTATTATTGACATTAATACATTGGACAATACGATCAAGATGGACATGGATTTTGTGCAATATAAATATGATTACAACCGCATATTTACTAGCATTGACGCTCTTCTGGTTAAACTAAAAGTAAGTAAAAACAAGAAACTCATAAGGGATAGGCAAGCATACCAACAAAGTAAAGCATATCCCAATCTTGAGATTTCTGTTGCTACTGGTATTAATGTAAGTGAGAATGTTCCTTCTACTAGTGTTAGTGAAGGACATCAACAAAATGATGACAATTTCATTGAGGATCAAGGGGATGATGTTAATCAAGGACTGAGGCGTAGTAATAGGATTAAAGAGAACAAAAATAATAATAAAAAAACTGGACACAAAAAAATATCCCTCTTCTAAAGGCACTAACAATGGTGATTTTTTAGGGCCACGGAACAACAGGAAGTATGCGAACAAGAACAGGAACACATGCAATTAATTACGACTATTAGTCCTGAATCTGGCACAGAAGGGAGTTATCCAGTTATTGTAACTAATAAGAATAAAGATTTTACAATATACAATTTTTCATCTTTTGAACTCGACACAGATTTAGTTGAATTGTTGGCCTTTGGCTATACCTTTGTTCCTAGTACTATAGGTAACTTAGCTAAGGTCATCATAGATTTAAAATGTTTCACGCGTAAACTAAATTTGAAGACGATGTTTAATAATGACACGGATTATGACGCGACTAGATTAAAGTTGCCTAGTGTCTTTAATCCACCACTTCAGTGTAACTTACACCTTTTTGAATCGATGTGTGAAGTTGACTTTAGACATCTTTTTAATTCAATACATCGTAATGTTGACCCCTCAAAGTTTAATATAACTAAAGATCAATGGGAGGGTTTAAATAACCTCCGATCTCTACCTGTCAGGCTTGTAAAACCCGACAAAGGAGGTGGTCTAGTTATGTTTGACGAGTTTCAATATAAAGAAAGCATGCTCTTAATATTGAAGGCACCAGCTTATTGTACTGCCTCTCTTAATGAGATAAATGGGGCATACCGTCGTATTAGAGGATACTTTCATGACCTCTTCTTGGCTGGGAAAATAGACATGGATATATATAATTTCATAGACATAATTTCCCCAAAAACGCCGGTGATGTTCGGCATTCCGAAGATTCATAAGGATGTGGCCAATCCCCCTATGAGAGCTCTAGTCGATGGAAGGTCTTCTATGACCTATCCATGTTCTAGATTTATCGACAACATCTTGTCTAAGTACTTAAAGTTAATTCCTGGTATCTGCAAAGATTCTTGGACTTTTTTGACTAACATCAATGACACCTCCTTTGATAACACTTTGAACTTTTTGACTATTGATGTTGTCGATTTATACACATCTATTCCTCATAGGGAAGCAGTTGAATGGATTGGACTACTTCTTGTTGATCTTGGGGCACCACAGTCTGAAATAGACACTGTTATGGAACTTCTTGACATAGTTCTCACTTCTAATTTTTTTATGTTTGATGAAGAATTCTACCTACAGAAGCAGGGAATAGCTATGGGCTTGCCTTGTGGGGCGAGCGTAGCTAACCTTTTCGTAGCTTTTTGGGAAAAACATTTTCTCATGAACAATATGGAGTTGATGAACCATGTCAACTACTACACCAGATTCTTGGACGACATTTTTATCCTATTTAAGGGAGGAGTTGAAGAAGCAAACAACTTCATTGACACTCTTAATGGGACCACAGAATTCCTTAAATTCACACATAAGTTTTCAAAAATAGAGATTGACTATCTGGATGGGAAACTTTTTAAGGATCTTAATAGAAAGGTATTCCTGTCAACCATTTTCAGAAAACCCACATACTGCAATTCCTTCCTGCACTATTCTAGTTTTCATCCTACTAAACAAAAGCGGTCCATAGTTAAGGGCCAACTTGTTAGAGCAGGAAGGATGTGCAGTTCTTTGGATGATTTTCATCATGAATGCCTATTCTTAAGTGGGTTGTTTACTAACCGGGGATACCCACAAAGTCTCTTACAAGAGCTAATAAAAGAGGTGGACCAGAAAAGGGTTGACGGCTTTTATAAACCTCTTCTTGACCAAGTTAACCTAGGTTTTAACAATCTTACTTTGGGGTCTTCTCCAGTTACTATTGCTGAACCTATAGTTCTTGACAATGAGACTAAACAAAATTTTTCTTTGAGTTTCATTACTAGTTTTAATTTAAATTCCCAAGCAATCTGGTCCATTATTTAAAAAAAATGGCACTTTATAGCTAGTTCCCCTTTGTTATCAGAAAGATTGGGACCCAGACCTTTTATTATCTACAAAAGGGGTAGCAATCTTAAGGAATTGCTCAAAAAAAATGGGCCAATACAATCTTTTAATAGACAAAAAGGAACGTTTAAATGTGGTCTTTGTAATTGGTGTAGATTGATAAAAACAGGAAATGCTTTCTCTGTTAGAAATAAAAAATACCAGATTCATCATAAGATTAATTGTGAGACAAAATCAGTTATCTATGTAGCCCTGTGTAACTGTTGTCCAGCCTTTTACATAGGCAAGACTGATCGTAAGTTAAGGGAACGAATTTACCAGCACGCCTATGCAATAAAAAAATGACAAGAACGAAAACGCATTAGCAAAATTAGTTCTAATCCAGGGCATAATTTTTACTTCATGGGTATTGACCATGTACCGTCTAGTAGCAGAGGTGGTCCATTTTTCCTGATACTAGAAAACCGTGAACTCGAATGGCAATTAAAGCTGGATGCATTCAGGTCTCCTGGCCTGAATGAAAACTGTAACATTTCAGCTGTTTTAAAATTAAGGAGCTATTTGAGGTAATAATACACACTTTTATATATAATAGGGCTTACCTAATATATTATTAAAAGTTAAAGGACTTGGTCCCTAATAGACGGATAATGTAGTAGATTTTTATATATATATATATTTAATTTTATATATTGTGAATTCATTGATTTGTTTTATATAAGACTTTTTTATATACAAAAATGTTTTAGATTATGTGTTTTAGCTTATATTTACACATATATATATAGCAAAAATTATTTAGAACATCTTAAGTTATTTCATTTCTTCTTGTTTATATTATTATATACTTTGATTTGTGTATAATAGAATAAGTGTCATTAGGATATGACTAATTTTTAGTCACTTCCTGCTATTTTATTTAAAAACTGGCATTTTTCTAACTGTCTTGTTTGCCTCTGATGAAGCTGTGACATTGGCTACGGTGAAAACGCTTGTTTATTGAATTAAATAAAAAGTTGCATTAAGGAAAAGAAGTGTTTTGGCTTGGCTTGCTGGATTCAAGGTTGCCTGTCTGTTGGATTTTGATATACAAATCTGATATATGTATACATTTTTGCACTTGATCTGTTTCAGTGATAGCTAAGAAAACTGTACTGCAGTTATTTATCACCATGTTTAAATATTGCTAGTCTCTGCATTTTGTTAACAAAATTGTACTTTTTCTTCTGACTTTTCCCGGTTAGGGGTCACCACAGGGTATCACCTGTCTGCTCATGATTGGCAGTGGAGTTTTACGGTGTCGAGTTGCTAGCCCGGTGCCCAAACTTCCACAGAAGGCACACACTTATAACTAGGGCCAATTTAGAGTGTCCAATCCACCTACAGCATGTCTTTGGGATGTGGGAGGAAACCAGAGTACCCGAAGGAAAACCCACATGACCACAGGGAGGACATGCAGACTCCGCACAGAGGGCACCCCCAGCCGAGGATCAAATTGGAGAACCTCTTGCTGTGAGGCGGCAATGCTAGCCACTGCACCACTGTGGCCACCCTGTTAAAAAAACTGTACTGTGTTTATTTATTTGCTTGATTAAAATTTACTGGTCTGTATCTGCATTTTAAAAAACCTGTACTGCATTTCTTTATTTGCTTGATTGAATATTGCTGGTTTCTATCTGTATTTTGTTTCTCAGTGTTAATGCAGCTCAAAGCCAGCTGGTCTCACAGTGGGGGCTGTTTTATATTCTGTGCAGCCAGCCCATCTAATGTGTAAGTTACTGGTCAGTAGCTATTTGTGCTATCTGATAGCCTGAGGATCTAACTTTTATTTTATACTACTGGTATAAGTAGTTACATTTCTGTGAGATTGTTCTCAGTATCATAGCTGTTTCCTTCTTCCTGACTGTGATTGATTCTAGCACCATCTGGAGATACAAAGCTGATATAAGTGTACCTTTTTGCATTTAATCTGTTTCAGTGATAATTAAAACAACTGTATTGCAGTTATTTGTTTTCTTGATTGAATACTGCTGGTCTCTGTGTGCAATTTGTTAACAAAATTGTACTGCATTTATTTATTTCCTTGACTGAATATTGTTGGTCTCTGTCTGCATTTTGTTTCTCAGGGTTATTGCAGCTCAAAGCCAGCTGGTTTCACTTTGGGGTTGCTTTACATTTTGTGAAGCCAGCCCACCCACGGTATGAGCTACTGGTCAATGGCTTTTTGTGTTTATCTGGTTGCCTAAGGGTATAACTTTTCTTTTATACTACTAGTATAAAGAGTTACATTTGTGATAAAATGTTCTCAGGATTGGAGCTGCTTCCTTGTAGCTAGCTGTGATGGATTCTATAACCATGTGGATATACAAAGCTGATGTAAGTATACTTTTTTGCACTTGACCTGTTTCAATGATAGTCAACAAAACTGTACTGCAGTTATTTATTTGCACAAGTGAAATTGCTGGTCTCTGCATTTTGTTAACAAAACATAACTGCATTTATTGTGATTGAATATTGCTGGCCCCGGCATTTTGTTCCAAAACCATTCTGCATTTATTTACTAAATTAAATATTGCTGGTCTCTATCTGCATTTTAATAAAACTGTACTGAATTTATTTATTTTCTTGATTGAATATTGCTGGTTTCTGTCTGCATTTTGTTTCTCAGGGTTAGTGCAGCTCTAAGCTAGCTGGTTTCACAGTGGGGGTTAGTTTGCATTCTGTGCAGCCAGCCCATCCAAGGAATGATCTACTAGTCAACTGCTATTTGTGCTTATCTCATTGCCTGAGGGTCTAACTTTTCTTTAATAGTAATGGTATAAAGAGTAACATTTCTGTGATATTGTTCTCAGTATCAGAGCTGCTTCCTTGTATCTGGCTATGATTGATTCAATAACCATCTGGATATACAATGCTGATGTAAGTATACTTTTTTCCATTTGATCTGTTTCAGTTATAGTTAACAAAACTGTTCTGCATTCATTTGCTTGATTAAATATTGCTGACCTCTGTCTGCATTTTGTTTACAAATTTGTAATGCATTTATTTGCATGATTCAATAGTGCTGGTCACTGCCTGCATTTTGTTAACAAAACTGTACTGTATTTATTTATTTGATTGACTGAATATTGCTGGTCTCTGTCTTCATTTTGTTTCTCATGGTTTGTGCAGCTCAAAGCCAGCAGGTTTCCCAGTGGAGGTTGTTTCACATTCTGTGAAACCACCCCATCCATGGTGTGAGCTACTGGTCAATGTTTTTTTTGTGTTTATCTGGTTGGCTGAAGGTTTAAGTTTTCTTTTATACTAACAGTATAAAGAGTTATATTTCTATGAGATTGTTCTCAGTATCAGAGTTGTTTCCTTGTAACTGGCTGTGATTGATTCTATCACCATCTGGATATACAAAGGTGATGTAAGTATACTTTTTTACTCTTGATCTGTTTCAGTGATAGTTAACAAAACTGTACTGCAGTTCTTTATTTCATTGATTGAATATCACTAGTCTCTGCATTTTGTTAACACATTATTACTGCATTTATTGTGATTTAATATTGCTGGTCACTGCATTTTGTTAAGAGAACTGTACTGTGTTTATTTCTTTGTTGCTTAAATATTGCTGTTCTTTGCATTTTAACAAAACTGTACTGCATTTATTTATTTGCTTGATTGAATATTGCTGGTCTCTATCTGCATTTTGTTTCTCAGGGTTGGTGCAGCTCAGAGTCAGCTGGTTTCATAGTGGGTGTTGCTTTATATTCTTTGAAGCCAGCCCATTCAAGTTGTTAGCTACTGGTCAATGGATTTTTCTGCTCTATGATTGCCTGAGAATCTAAGTTTTGTTTTATACTACTGGTATAAAGAACTACATTTCTGTGAGATTGTTCTTAGTATCAGAGCTGCCTCCTTGCATCTGGCTGTGATTGACTGTATTACCACCTGGATATACAAAGATGATATAAGTATACTTATTTGCACTTGATCTGTTCCAGTGATAGTTAACAAAACTGTACGGCAGTTATTTGTTTGCTTGATTGAATATTGTTGGTCTCTGCATTTTGTTAACAAAACTGTACTGCATTTATTTATATGCTTAACTGAATATTGTTGGTCTCTGCCTGCATTTTGTTCCCCAGTGTGACTGCAGCTCAAAGCCATATGGTTTCACATTGAGGGTTGCTTTACATTTTGTAAAGCCAGCCCAGCCAAGGTGTAAGCTACTGATCAGTGGCTTTTTTTGTTTATCTGATTGCCTGAGGATCTAACTTTTTTATACCACTGGTATAAACAGTTACATTTTTGAGAGATTTCTCTCAACATCAGAACTGCTTCCTTGTATATGGCTGTGATTTATTCTTTTAACCATTTGGATATACAAAGCTGATATAAGTGTACTTTTTTGCACTTCATCTGTTTCAGTGATAGTTAACAAAACTCTACTGAATTTATTTATTTGCTTGCTTGAATATTGTTGGACTCTGCATTTTGTTAACATAACCATACGGCATTAATTTATTTGCTTAACTGAATATAGTTGGTCTCTGTCTGCATTTTGTTCCTCAGTGTGACTGCAGCTCAAAGCCATCTGGTTACACATTAGGGGTTGCTTTGCATTCTATGAAGCTACCCCATCCAAGATGTGAGCTACTGGTTAATGGCTTTTCCTTGTGTTTATATGACTGCCTGAGGGTGTAACTCTCCTTTTATACTATTTATGTAAAGAGTTACATTTCTGTGAGATTATCCTCAGCATCAGAGCTGCTTCCTTGTAGCTGGCTGTGACTGATTATATGATTATTTGGACATATAAGCTGATATAAGTATACTTTTTTGTACTTGATCTGTTTCAGTGATAGTTAACAAAAGTGTACTGTGTTTATCTATTTGCTTGGCTGTGTATTGCTGGTCTGTATCTGCATTTTGTTTCTCAGTATTAGTGCAGTTCAAAGCCAACTGGTTTCACATTGGGAGTTTCTTTACACTCTGTGAAGCCAGCCCATCCAATGTGTGAGCTATTGGTCAATGGCTTTTTTGTGTTTATCTGATTGCCTGAAGGGCTACCTTTTTTATACTACTGCTATAAAGTGTTACATTTTTGAGATGGTTCTCAGCATCAGAGCTGCTTCCTTGAAGCTGGGTGTGATTGATTCTTTAACCATGTGAATCTACAAAGCTGATATAAGTATACATTTTTGCACTTGATCTCTTTCAGTGATAGTTAACAAAACTGTACTGTATTTAATTATTTATTTATTTATTTGATTGAATATTGCTCATCTCTGTCTACATTCTGTTAAAACTGTACTGAGTTTATTTGCTTGGTTGAATACTGCTGGTCTTTGCCTGCATTTTGTTAACAAAACTGTACTGCTTTTAATTATTTGCTTGATTGAATACTGCTGGCCTCTGTCTGCATTTTATTAGTCAGGGTTAGTGAAATTCAAAGCCAGCTGGTTTCACACTGGGGGTTGCTTTACATTCTGTGAAGCCAGCCCATCCAAGGTGTGAGCTACTGCTCAAAAGCTTTTTGTGTTTATTTGATTGCCTGAGGGTATAGCTTTTCTTTCATACTACTGGTATAAGTAGTTGCATTTCTGTTAGAATTTTCTCAGTATGACAGCTGCTTACTTGTATCTGGCTGTGATTGATTCTTTAAACATCTGGATATACAAAGCTGATATATGTATACTTTTTTGCACTTCATCTTTTTCAGTGATAGTTAAAACTGTACTGCATTTATTTATTGGCTTGATTGAATATTGCTGGTCTCTGTCTGCATTTTGTTAATAAAACTCTACTGCATTTATTTATTTGCTTGATTGAATATTTCTAGTCTGTGTCTGCATTTTATTTCTTAGGGTTAGTACAGGTCAAAGCCAGCTGGTCTCACAGTGGGGGTTGCTTTACCTTCTGTTAAAAAAGCCCATCCAAGTTGTGAGCTACTGGTCAATGGCTTTTTGTGCTTATCTGATCACCTGAGGGTCTAACTTTTCCTTTATACTACTAGTATAAAGAGCTAGATTTCTGAGAGATTGTTTTCAGCATCAGAGGTGATTCCTTGTAGCTGGCTGTGATTGATTCTATAACCATCTAGATACACAAAGCTGATATAGGTGTACTTATTTGCACTTGATCTGTTTCAGTGATAGTTAACAAATCTGTACTGCATTTATCTATTTGCTTGATTGAATATTGCTGGTCACTGTCTTCTTTTTGTTTCTCAGGGTTAGTGCAGCTCAAAGCTAGCTGGTTTCACAGTGGGGGTTGCTTTGCACTCTCTGAAGTTAGCCCATCCAAGGTGTGAGCTATTGGTCAGCAGCTTTTTTGTGTTTGTCTGATTGCCTGAGGATCTAACTTTTTTTACACTACTGGTAAAAACAGTTACAGTTTTGTGAGATTGTTTTCAGCATCAGAGCTGCTTCCTTGAAGCTAGCTGTGATTGATTCTTTAACCTTCTGGATATAGAAAGCTGATATAGGTATTCTTTTTTGCACTTCATCTGTTCCAGTGATAGTTAATAAAACTACTGCATTTATTTATTTACTTGATTGAATATTGCTAGTTTATGTCTGCATTTTATTAACAAAACTGTACTGTGTTTATTTATTTGCTTGAATAACTATTGTTGGTCTCTGTCTGCATTTTGCTTCTCAGGCTTAGTGCAGCTGAATGTCAGCTGGGTTCACATTGGGGGTTACTTTACATTCTGTGAAGCCCCATGGAAATGTGAATAAACACAACACAACACATGCCCCCACAGACTATGAACATAAAATATATAAATGAACGTGTTATATATATTTTTTAAATTGTAAAGATGTTTGCCCGTGAGTGCACTCGTTTGCACGGGTGTGCCAGTAGCTCAGCCGCAGTTAGCAGTAAGTGGAAAAGCATATAAGAACTAACTATGCAAAGTAAGCCAAAAAGCAATAGCGTAGTGGTAGAAATGTTGGCTGAAGAGCAGGCAGTCATGGCTCGAGCCCCCACAACATCAGTATTTATTATTAGTAAAATAAGCACGAAACAAGTCCCTGACATATATGTACACATATAAAATTATATTTTATGTAAAATGTAATGAAATAGGCCATTTATTTTGAAGAAATGTGAGATAACAAAATAATAAAAAATGCCAGATGTGCCTATAGCTGAGCTACAGTTTAACAAGGTGAGTGCATCTGCCCGTAGGTGAGCAGTGGTTTAACAGGTGTAAAATGAGTGCCCATAGGTGAGCAGTGGTTTAACATGCTGACACTGTATGGCCCTAGCTGAGCTGAGCATAATATGCGTGCTGACAGCCAAATGAGGTGTAGACCAGCGTAACCCGTTTGCGCGGAGCTGCGCGCCGCGCCAACAAGCTAACCGACGGGCAACGTTGAGCAAGCTGTAACAAAACTGCCTTTACACAGACACACCCCCTAGCCTGTCTAGACAGTCATAAAATATAAAAGGCAGTGGCCAGGTTCGAACCCAGGATGCCATGCACCATAGTCAAGGTACTGAACCACTAAGCCATGACAGCTGTACTTAGAAATGCAGTAATAGAAAATATATAGGAATGAATAGAAAGTGGAGCATGACAAAGCAGGTTTTGTGAAGTTGATACAATTCCAAAATGGCCAATCACAGATAAGTGCGGGAAAAACGGCATATACAAGCCCAGTAGGCGGGAATACACAGCATAAACGATTGAAGAGCTAACTTGCAGCCAGAATGTCAGGAGTAGGTGAGGGTAGTTGCTTTTGAGCACAGAGATGGGGCGTTGAGGAGTCCAGATATATGGTCTGGCTCCTAGTCCACAATCATGAGGCCCAACTCATGCAGGGCCAGGTCCTGTGGGGAGCATATAGGGCTGAGGCGTGGGACCGGTTGGCTCATGATCTCACCAGTGCCACAGGGATTCCAAGGACTGGTGAGCAGGTCCGTCACCACCATGCGGACCTGAAGAGACGTAAGCAGGACCAATTGAACCTTTGGATCCAGGAGGCCCGGCAAATGCCCAACGCCCCACTACTGAGTAAGTTACATTTAATTATGTATATAAGAAATTAAACTAGCTGATATTATGGAGATGTGTATTCCAATATTACTTCATTTATATTACAGCTGCAGGTGTGCGTTCTGCAAACCGCAGAGCCTATGGCGATAGGCTGGTGTGGTTGCGCCACCAGGCAGGTCAGTAATCCTCTCCCAGGATCTGTAAAGAAATATAAAAGTATGACAGTTAGCAAAAGAGTGCAGTGTAGTCACTAAGTAATAAAATGTGCAAGTAAGAGTGCTTGCAAGTATTGCTTGATTACAAAAGTGTGTTGCAGTCTGTAATCCAAACAGAAAAATGAAAATGTCTGAAATAAAGTCTGAAATAAAGATGCCCCACCTGTAATATAATAGTACACAACCTACAGAAGGCTGAAAGGTACAGCTGCAGAAGATGAGCAAATCACATGTGTGAAATATATCCCTGTTGAAATACTGAAACATGACAGAAGTGAGACTACTGGAAAGGATTGTAATAACTATAGGTAAAACATGTCAATAAAGCCTAGAAGTAAGTACTATCCTGAATAGTAACATGAAAACAAGTGAGAGAGTGTGAGAAAGAGTTATGAATCCACCAATAAAGTAGTAATAACCCCTGAATAAAGTATACTGCAGTCAGTACAGAATGAAATGAATGTGACAAGCAAAACCAAACTGTGAAATGTGTTCAAAGTGTTGCTGCAGCTGGAATGTGTATCCCAAAATCTGGATATGTTGCTCTCAGTCTGCAATATGCAGATAGTATGATTGTCTGAAATACCAAACATCCACAGTTGTCTATAGCTATATAAAGCAAATGTAGCAGGATGATGTAGCTGAACAAAGCCAGATATGAACATGTATGAATAACAATAAAATGTATATTGATGTAGCAGTAACAGTCCTATCACCAAATTGAAGTAGTTATCATATAGGAAACTGTAGTTAGAACAGTAGTGTGTATATATCTGCAGCTATTAGAAATGTACAGCATATGTATTGGTATTCGAAGGTGTTAATAATATTTTCTTCACCCCACCCTATAACCACATATAATCCATTCCACGTGAAATTGGTATGTGCAATCACAATTAAAACATTATTAAAAAATAAATATTTGCATGTACGTTGATGCATCTGCCCTGTTCATACATCCAAACCTGATGGCCTGTTGCCATCAATCAACCCTGCATGTTGTTGGACTGTGTATTGCTGTTCAAATTATGCATGTGTTATGCTCGCTGTTCAATGGTGTGAATATCTGGGTGTTTGGTTAATGGGAATACTAATGCATGCTGTTCCAACTAATTGCGAATGGTATTGTATGTTACTAACCCAAACTGTCATGACATAATGCAAAACATAGGACGACAGGGAAGGCGGGTTCCAGCGGACCCACTTCTCCCACCTCAGCTGGCGAGTGCACCTGGCACTAGTGCCCAGTCCGGACCCTCCTCCGGTGGCCCTGCACCACCTGCGGGTGGAAGCACTGCAGGGGATGTGGCCCGTCCCCCCTCTGCAAGTGTGGCCGGAGGAGAACCACCACTCACCCTCCGTAGCGTCCGGACTGTGGTGCGTAGGGAGATCCGGGACTCTGTTCTTGGGACCCAACGCCAGCTTGAGGCACAGGTGGCACAACTTACGGGCATGCCTGTTGCCCGGCCTACACAGCTCCCAGCACAGCCCCGTCCTGGGCAGTGAAGGAACAGTGGCAACTGCCCATGGGTGGGGATATCAGTTCCACTGTTGCCATCTGTGGGCTCATGGGCTCTGGATATCCAAACATCAGTCCCCATCAATTGTGTAACCCCCCCACACGTGTCATACACCGCCTCTGTATGTGTCTTGTTTGTCTTGTCTGTTGACTTACCCAACCTACCTCCCCAGCTATACTGACTTCCTTCACCTGACATACCACTCTCACCTGAAAAAAAAAAAAAAAAGGCACTCTGTACCCACAAAAAATAAAAAAAATTACGCCCCATACATAGCTGCCCATTCCGCACACATGTCTGCTGGACATGGAAACTATCAATTACAATTGGCTGTACAACAAGTATTATTGTTGTCCTGACACCTCTCAGGGGTGGAAGGTTTCAAATGTCACACCAAATTACATACATATGCACAGCTGTTGCTGATGAAGAAATGGGAAGCTATGGGCCTTACCTACATCCCTCCTGCAAAACCCAAGCTTGTTTCCCTACTGTCTTACCCTCTTTGTGACCCCTTTTTCACCACTTTCCTGTCTCCCATTTTCATTTCTTTCAAAAAAAAAATAATAGCGGGTGTGCGCCAGAGTAAGCACTGTTAAGCAGTTGTAAGCGAGTGTGCGTGGAGCTGAACGCCAGTGCGCATGCGGGAGCTCCACGCAAACCAGCGCTAACCCGGTTACAACTACTTAAAAGTGCCTTAGTCACTCTGATTGACAGGTCCTGTAGTCAGTTCAAAAGCAAAATAAAATCCCACTGTCAGTCCCGAACCCAGGACCTTGTAAACAGTAGTCTGTATGACCTACCACTAAGCCATGACTGTTATACAAGAACATTGTGCTAAAATAAATATATCATGTAATAGTAGGAATGAATGTAAAGGGAATATACACAAAGCATGTCATGTATACTTACTGTCAAATCTAGCGGATTTCCATAATAGTAGTGTGTGAACAGAAACAGCCATGCTAGTTGGTAGCTAGTAGGTAATAATGTCAGTTAATGTACATATATAAATGTATGTATATTTACATATATATATATATATATATATATATATATATATATATATATATATATATATAGTTGTAGGTGTCAGTGTGCATACACACTTACTACAGGAAACAGGAGAGAGGAATGGAGAAATGTGAATCTACAACACAGTCTGAATCATGAGAGAGATACTAACCTTTACACACACAGAACAGTGTCCACAGCATACCAGCATTGTCCCCGCCCTTACAATCTGAAAGGGCAATGCTATCTCACATACCTTTTATAGCACTGTCCTGAAATCACAGTGAGAACTGCAATCAGTACACAACTGGCTGCATGCAATTAGCAAATGCTGGCTTACAATTGGTGCAGAGGCCATCACATGGACATATGCATATACCTACAAAAGCATCCTGTACTCACACTCCACACATGCAATACTTTCATTGCACTGTCTGGGGGCAGACAGAGAGAGAGAGAGAGAGAGAGAGAGAGAAAGAAAAAAGAAAATAAGAACACAAACAACAACACACGTTACACAAACTAAGTTGAAGCTGTCAGCAGTGTCAAAAATTTGAATTTTTTATTTTGGAAAATCGGGGTAAAAAAGGTTTTTTTAACCCCGTTTTAACGGGGGGGTTTAAGGAACCCCCTTTTTTTTTTTGTTTTTTTTAGGGGAACCTCCTAAAAAAGTTGGGTTTTAAAAAGGGGGGCTATGGGGCATTTTAGGGAAACCCCCCCCCCCCCCCCCCCCCCCCCCCCCCCCCCCCGCCCCCCACCACCCCCCGCCCCCACCCCCCCCCCCCCCCCCCCCCCCCCCCCCCCCCCCCCCCCCCCCCCCCCCCCCCCCCCCGCCCCCCCCCCCCCCCCCCCGCCCCCCCCCCCCCCCCCCCGCCCCCCCCCCCCCCCCCCCCCCCCCCCCCCCCCCCCCCCCCCCTCCCCCCCCCCCCCCCCCCCCCCCCCCCCCCCCCCCCCCCCCCCCCCCCCCCCCCCCCCCCCCCCCCCCCCCTTTTTTTTTTTTTTTTTTTTTTTTTTTTTTTTTTTTTTTTTTTTTTTTTTTTTTTTTTTTTTTTTTTTTTTTTTTTTTTTTTTTTTTTTTTTTTTTTTTTTTTTTTTTTTTTTTTTTTTTTTTTTTTTTTTTTTTTTTTTTTTTTTTTTTTTTTTTTTTTTTTTTTTTTTTTTTTTTTTTTTTTTTTTTTTTTTTTTTTTTTTTTTTTTTTTTTTTTTTTTTTTTTTTTTTTTTTTTTTTTTTTTTTTTTTTTTTTTTTTTTTTTTTTTTTTTTTTTTTTTTTTTTTTTTTTTTTTTTTTTTTTTTTTTTTTTTTTTTTTTTTTTTTTTTTTTTTTTTTTTTTTTTTTTTTTTTTTTTTTTTTTTTTTTTTTTTTTTTTTTTTTTTTTTTTTTTTTTTTTTTTTTTTTTTTTTTTTTTTTTTTTTTTTTTTTTTTTTTTTTTTTTTTTTTTTTTTTTTTTTTTTTTTTTTTTTTTTTTTTTTTTTTTTTTTTTTTTTTTTTTTTTTTTTTTTTTTTTTTTTTTTTTTTTTTTTTTTTTTTTTTTTTTTTTTTTTTTTTTTTTTTTTTTTTTTTTTTTTTTTTTTTTTTTTTTTTTTTTTTTTTTTTTTTTTTTTTTTTTTTTTTTTTTTTTTTTTTTTTTTTTTTTTGGGAAAAAGGAAAAAATTTACGGGGGGGAGATTCTTTTTAAAACGATTGAATTTTTTTGGTCCAACTGATTTTTTTTTTAAACAATTTGGTGAATTTGCTGGTTTTTCAACCTTTTTTTTAAATTCTTTTTTTTGGTTGTTTTCAGTTCAGGGGGAACCCTTCCTTGTAGTGGCCTGAAATTTCAAAACCAGGGGGTTGAAAAACCCTATTTTTATAGGCCCTGTTTTTTGTTTTGAAAAAATTTACAGTTTGGTCGGCTTTGGGTTAACCAAACCCTTTATTTATTTTTTTTTTTGGGAAATTGTTGGGTCCCTGGGCATTTTGTAACAAAACAAAAACTTTTTTAAATTTAATTTACGGATTTGAATATTGTTTCTTTGTTTTCCTTTTTGGGTTAAAAACCCCTTCTGCATTCAAAGCCTTGATTAAATTTTTTCCCTTGGTCTGTTTCCTTTTGTTAACAAAACTGTACTGCATTTATTTTTTGCTTGAAATATTGCTGGTCTCTGCCCGCATTTTGTTTTTCAGGGTTAGTGAAACTAAAAGGGCAGTTTCAAATTGCTTTCATTTTTGAAGCCAGCCCACCCAAAGGTGTGACTACTGGTAAAAAGCTTTTTTTTTGTTAATTTAAATTTTTTTTTGGTTGGCCTGGGGGTTTTTCTAGTTTTTCCCTTTTTTTTTAACAAAACCTTTGGTATAAAAAAAAATTTTTTTTGCTTTTTCTTTTTATTTTTTTCCCCTTTTTATGATTTTTTATTGTTTGGCTTGTTCATTTTTTAAAAAACTGTATCAAAGTTTGTTAATATTTTTTTATTTTAAAAAATTATTATTTATTTTTTTACTTGATTTGTTTCTTTTATTTTTTAAAAAATTGTACTGCATTTTTTATTTCCTTGACTGAATATTGCTTCTTCTTTTTTCCTTCTGTTTTTTGTTTTGCTTGTTGAATTTTCTGGTCTTGTCTGCATTTTGTTTTAAATTTTTTAGTGATCAAACCCAGCTGGTTTCACTTTTGGGTTTCATTCTGTGAACCAGCCCACCCAAGGGGGAGCTACTGGAAAAATTTTTTTGTTTTCGGGTTGCCTGGGGGTTCTAATTTTTCTTTTATCTACTTTTGAATTTTTTGGTTTTCTCAGATAGAGTGCTTCCTTGTATTTTGGCTGTGATTATTCTATAAAATCTGGATAAAAACTGATAAGTATATTTTTTGATTGATCTTTTTCAGTGATAGTTAAAACTGTACTGCTTTTAATTTATTTCCTTGATTGAATATTGCGGGCCTCCTCGGGTTTTTGTTAAAAAAACTCAATTGCATTTTTTTATTGATTAAATTTTTCTGGCCCTGTTTTAATTTTTTTCTCATTTAGTGGGGTTAAAATTAGTTGGCTCACAGGGGGGTTTTTCCCTTTTAACCATTCCCCAAGTGGGGTCAAACCTTGGTTTGGGGTTTTTTTTACTACAGAAAAAACTTTTCTTTTAATTTCTGATTGCCCTTGGGGTTTTAATTTTTAAACCCATTGGAATAAATAAAAGGTTACTTTTTTGTAGACTGTTTCGGGATAAAAAACTGCTTTTTTTAGGGGCTTGATTAAATTTCTTTCCTTTTCGGGACTTTTTAAAACCTATATTGGTTTACTTTTTTTTTTACTTTGGATCTGTTTTCCCAGGTTATTTAACCAAAAACTTTTTACTTTTATTTTTTTTTGTTGAAAACCCTTCAATGTTGCACGGGTGTTTTTTTGTTGTTTACTATTCCCTGGCTCTTTTCTTTTTTCTATTTGGTAATAAAGAGTTTTACATTTTTTTTGTTCTTCTCCATAAAAGGGGGTTTTTGGGTAGTGGTTTTTGTTTTAAAATCTGATTGCCTAAAAGGGTAACTTTTTTTTAATTTACTGGTATAAAAAGGCGTTTACATTTTTGTTGAAATTGTTTTTTCGCTTTCAAAAAACCGGGTTCCTTTTAGTTTGGTTGTATTGTTCCCTTTTTTCCCTTTTGGGTTAATAGAAACCCTTTTTAAGTTTTTTACATTTCTATAAAGAATGGTTAAAAAACTGGCGGGCTTTTTTTTGTTGATTGAAAAATTTTCTTTTTTTCTCTTTAAAAAAGAAAATTTCTGGGGTTTTTTATTTGCTTAAAACTTTTTGGGTCTCTGTCTGATTTTGCCTTCTGGACCAAAAAAAAGCGGGTTTAAGTTTTTAAATTTCATTAAATCCCCCATAAAGGGTTAAAAAACGGGTAAGGGTTTTTTTATTTGTTCAGACGGGCCTTTTGAAATTTTTTTTTTATACTTAAAGGGGAATTTTTAAATTTCTTTAATTTTTAAGCACCCCAAAGGGTGCTTTTTGGTAATGGCTTTTTGTTTTAAACCTTGGGCCAAAGTGTCAATTTTTTATCACTTTGATTCTTTCGTAATTTTAAACAAAAACTGTTCCTTGTGTTTTATTTTTTTTACTGAATTGCGGGGTTTAAAATTTTTATTTTGGGTTTTCATTTATATTAAAAAAACTGGATGTTTAAATTTTCTTTTAATTTTTTGGCATGCCCATTTTTCAAAACTTTAATGTTTTTTTTTTGTTTTAATTTCCCGGGTTTTGTCTAATTTTTTTTTATACTACCCGGGGTTTTTGAGTTTACTTTTCTGTGAAGTTACCCAAGGCATTAGGAAGGGTTTTTCCTTTACCCTGGGCTGTTTTGTTTTTAACCACGGGATAAAAAAAACTAATTTTTAATTTTTTATAAATTTTTGCATTTTGGGGGTTTTCTGTTTCCAGGGGATATTAAAAAAAGCTGTTTTAAAATTCATTTTTTGATTTTTTCGGGCCCAGCCAATTTTTAACAAAACTTCCCATTTATTTATTTGTTTTAATTAAATATTGCTGGTTTTTGCATTTTGTTTCTCGGGGTTTGAAACTAAAGGCAAAAAATTTTAATTTATTTTTCTTCTTGACGCCCATTGATGTAACCGGGTAACTGCATTTTTTTTTTATTAATTTGTTGGTTCTGTTTTTCTTTTTTTTTAAAAAAATTTCTTAACTGAAATATTTTTGGTCTCTGATTTTTTTTCCTTTTTAATGAAAACCAAAAATTATTTTTGGGGTTGTTGTTTCATTTTTTGTTAAAACCAGCCCCCCAAATTTTTTAAAAAAACGGGACTCTTTTTTTTTTTTAAATTTCCGGGGGTTCTTTTTTTAAAAAAACGGGTATGTTTTTAAATTTTTTGGATTGTTTTGCTGGTTTTCCTGTCTCCTTTTGTTTAAAAACTTCTGCATTTTTATGTTCCTTTTGTTTTGCGGGTTTCTTGTTTTTGTTAAAAAAACTGTACGGGTTTTTTTTTTTTGGGTTTGTTTGCTGGTCTCTTCTGCATTTTGTTTTCGGGGTTAT
The DNA here is from genome assembly GCF_019279795.1 of Protopterus annectens. Lineage (NCBI taxonomy): Eukaryota > Metazoa > Chordata > Ceratodontiformes > Protopteridae > Protopterus > Protopterus annectens. The sequence goes on from NC_056739.1 coordinate 1,952,679,094, forward strand.
GCAGTTCAAAGCCAGCTTTTAAGGGCTTTACATTTTGTGAACCCAAATCAAGGTGTGAGCTACTGGTAAAAAGGTTTTTTTTGTTTTATCGGGTTGCCTGAGGGTCAAATTTTTTTTTTACTTTTATAAAATTCATTTTGAAATTTTTCTCAGTATAGAGTTGCTTCCTTTACTGGCTGTGATTATTCTTTAAAATCGGGAATATACAAAGCTGAAATTTTTTTTTTTTTTTTTTTCCCGATCTGTTTCAGTGATGTTAAAAAACTGTACTGCATTTATTATTTGCTTGATTGAATATTCTTCTTTCTCTTTTTTCCTGTTTTTTTAAAAATTTGCTTGATTGAATTTTCTGGTTTTGTCTGCATTTTTTTTTGGGTTTTAGTGGGGTAAAACCCTTCTGGTTTCAAAAGGGGGGTTTTGCTTTCCCTTCGGGAAGCCATTTCATCCAAGGGGGCTACTGGTAAGGGTTTTTGTTTTTCTGATTGCCTGGGGGTTTAACTTTTTTTTAAACTATTTTGTAAAAGTTAAATTTCTTGAGATTTTCCTCAGCATCAGAGTGCTTCCTTTATTGGCTGTGATTGATTCTTAACCATCTGGAAACAAAGCTAAATTAAGTAAAATTTTTTTAAAAGGATCTTTTAAAGTGATATTTAAAAACTGTTTGTTTTTATTTGTTAAATATTGCTATTTCCTCTGCATTTTGTTTCTTTTTTTTGGTTAAAAGGGGGAATTTTTTTCCAAAAACCAGCTGGCCAATTGGGGTTTTTTTCATTCTGTAAGAAACCCTTGGGGGGATGTAAAACTTTTCGGGGCTTTTGTTTTCCTGAGGGTTAATTTTTTTATACTATTGGTATAAATTACATTTTTGTGAAAATTTTTAGCATGGGCTGCTTCCTTGTAGCTGGTGTGATTGATTCTTTAACCATCTGGAATAAAAGGTGATAAAAAAGAATACTTTTTGATTTAAAACTGTTTAAATGATATTTAAACCAAAACTGTACTGATTTTTTTTTTTTGATTGAATTTTCCTGGTCTTGTTTTGAAAAAACTGTTTTATTTATTTGCTTGTTTAAACATTGCTGGTCTCTTTTGCATTTTTTTTTTGGTTAGTGAAACTCAAAGCCACTGGTTTCACATTGGGGTTTTTTACATTCTTAAAACCTTTTGGTGAGCTACGGGTCAGTGGCTTTTTTGTTTATCTGATTGCCTGATTTTAACTTTTTTTTACTACTGGTATAAAGGTTACATTTTGGAGATTGCTCAGCACCAAAGCGGGTTCCTTGTACTGGTTGTGATTGTTTTCTTAACCATTTGGATATAAAACCTGATATAAGTATACTTGAACTTGATCTTTTTTAGTGAAGTTAAAAAACGGGACTGCATTTATTTATTTTTTGATTGAATATTGCTGGTTTATGCCTTTTTAAATTAAAAAAATGTACTGTGTTTATTTATTTGCTTGATTGACTATTGTTGGTCTCTTCTGCTTTTTTCTTCTCAGGCTTAGTGAAACTAAAAGCCAGCGGGTTTTTAATTTTTTTTACATTTTTAAGTCCCCCACCCAATTTTAGCAACTGGTAAATGGCTTTTTGTGGTTTTCGATTGCCGGGGGGGTAACTTTTCTTTTATACTATTTGGATAAAGGTTAAATTTTGTAAATTTTCCTCAGCATCAAAGCTTTTTTAGCTGGTTGTGATTGATTCTTAAACCTTTAAAAAAACCTGTTTAAAGTATATTTTTTTCACTTGATCTTTTCAGTAATAGTTAAAAAAACGGGACGGGTTTTTTTTATTTGCTTGATTGAAATTGCTGGTTTTTTCTGATTTTTTTAAGAAAACGGGTACCGGGGGTTTTTTAAATTTCTTAAAGCTTTTGTTGGTCTTCGGGTCGGGCTTTTTGTTTTTATTTTGCCTAATGCCAAGCTTTTTCACGGAAAAAGGGGTTACTTTTCTGTAATTTTTTCACCCCTTCCATGGGGGAGCAACCCTTGGTTAAAAAATCTTTTGTATTTTTCAGACTGAGGGTTTTAACTTTTTTCTTTTTTAAAAATTTTTTGGGGATTTTAAAATTAAAAAATTTCTGGGGTTTATTTATTTGCTTTTGTAGCTGGCTTGCTGATTTTGTTCCACGGACAAACAAACTGAAAAGTTATTTTTTGCCTTGATCTTTTCCAGTAATAGTTAACAAAACTGTACGGGTTTTTTTTGGGCTTGATTGAAATTGTTGGTCTTTTCTGTTTTTTTTTGGGTTTTTGGGTTTCCTTTTTTTCCAAAGGGGAAGTTTCCACAATTTTTCTTTACATTCGGGAAACCCACCCCCTAAGGGGGAAATTACGGGAAAATGGTTTTTTTGTGTTTTGGTTGCCTGAGGTCAAATTTTTTTTATACTACTGGTAAAAAGGGTTACTTTTTGGGTTAAAGATTGTTTATAGCTCGGAATTTTCCCTTGCTTGGGCTGGGGATTGATTTTTTTTCCATCTGGGATATTAACAAACTGTATTGGTTTAATTTTTTGGTTGTTTTCTGTTTCCCCATTTTTTTTTGGGTTAACAAAAGTGGCCCCGGGGTTTTTTAATTTTTTTGGAAAATATTGGGCTGGTTTTGTTTTTTTATTAACAAAATTTTTTAATTTTGTTGTTTAAATTTTGGGAAAAATTCTATTCGGCTCTTTTTTTTAGGGGCGTAGTTCAAACGGGATAAAAAAGCTAATTTTTTTTTCCCTTGATCTTTTTCAGTGATGTTAACAAAACGGGCCATTTTTTTTGCTTGATTGAATATTTTGGTCTTGTCTCCATTTTTTAAAAAAACTTACTGTTTTTTATTTGCTTAATTAAATATTGCTGGTTTCTGCCATTTTGTTTTTAAGTGAAACTTGCCTTCGGGTTTAAAATTGGGGTTGCTTTACATTCGGGAAGCCACCACCCAAGGTGTGAGCTACTGGAAAATGGTTTTTTGTGTTTTTGATTGCCGGGGTTAAATTTTTTTAAAACTATTTTGGTAAAAAGTTACATTTTTAGATTTTTTCAGCATCAGAGCTGTTTCCCTTTGTGGGTGGCTGTGATTGATTCTTAACCATCGGGGCATAAAAAGCGGGTTTTAAGTAAAATTTTTGAAAAGCTTTTCAGTGATAGTTAAAACTGTGTTTTTTATTTGTTTGCGGGAAATTGCTTTTTCCCCAATCTGCATTTTGTTTCTCAGGTTAGGGGAGTTAAAAACCAGCTGGTTTCACATTGGGGTTTTCTTTACATTCTGTGAACCCAAACCCACCCAAAGGGTGTCTACGGGTAAATGGTTTTTTGGTTTTACCTGAGGGTCTAATTTTTTTATACTACGGGTAAAAAGGGTTTACTTTTTGGGAAAAGGTTTTTAGATCAGGCTGCTTCCTTTAGGGGTGTGATTGATTCTTTAACCATCTGGATATACAAAGTGTATACTTTTTTTGCTTTTAAACTGTTTAAATGATGTTAACAAAACTGTACTGCATTTTTTTATTTCTTGATTGAATATTCTGGTCTTCCCCATTTTTTAACAAAACTGTACGGGTTTTATTTGTTTGGGTTAAACATTGCGGGTTTTCTGGATTTTGTTTTTTTAGTGCAGCTCAAGCCTTTTTTCAAAAGGGGGTTTGGGTTTACATTTTTAAAACCCAACCAAAGGGTTTTGAGTTATTTGGTAAATGGTTTTTTTGTTTATCTGATTGCCTAAATTTATTTTTTTTTTTAACTACTTTTAAAAGTTACATTTTTGGAGATTACCTCAGCACCAGAGCTGCTTCCTTTTTTGGCGGGATTGTTTTCTTAACCATCTGGAATACAAAGCTGATATAAGTATAATTTTGAACGATCTTTTTAGTGATAGTTAAAAACTTTTGTTTTTTTTTTTTGTTTGAGAATTGCTGGTTTCCCTTTTTCTGCATTTTTTTTTTCTTTTGGGTTAATTGGAGTTTCAAAACCAGCTGGTTTAAAAGGGGGTTTTCTTTACATTTGTGAACCCCACCCAAGGGTAAAAACTTGGTCAGTGGTTTTTGGGTTTTACCTGATTCCTGGGGGTTTTTCTTTTATACTACTGGTATAAGTTACATTTTGTGAAAATTTTTAGCATAAAAGGCGGGTTCCTTGTAGCTGGTTGTGATTGATTCTTTAACCATTTGGATATAAAAATGATAAAAAAGAATATTTTTTCATTTAAACTGTTTAAATGATAGTTAAAAAAACGGGACTGCATTTTTTTTTTCTTGATTGAATATTGCGGGTTTTTTCTGCATTTTTTAAAAAACTGTACGGGATTTATTTGTTTGGGTTAAACATTGTTGGTCTCTGTTGCATTTTGTTTTTTGGTTAGTGCAGCTCAAGCCACTTTTCACATTAAGGGTTTACATTCTTGAAGCCCCCAAACCAAAAACGGGTAAAGGGGTTTTTTTTGGTTTTCGATTGCCTGGGTGTCTTTTTTTTATACTATTTGGTAAAGAGTTCTTTTGAAAATTACCCCTCAGCACCAAAGCTGCTTCCTTGTACTGGCTGTGATTTCTTAACCATCTGGAAAACAAACTGTTTAAAGTTTTTTTGAATTTGATCTTTTTGTAATAGTTAAAAAAACTGTACTGTTTTTTATTTATTTGTTGATTGAATTGCTGGTTTTATTTTTTTTGGCATTGTAAAATAACAAAATTTTGTAACTGTTTAAATTTATTTGGGGCTTTTTTGTTTTTGGTTCCGGGTTGCAAGTTTTTTTTTCTAGGTTAAAAAGAGTTTTTTCAAAAGCCAGCGGGTTTAAAGTGGGGTTGTTTTTTAAAACCTTTCTGGAATAAAAATTGATATTTTAAATTTTTTTTTTTTGTGTTTAAACGGGGACTGAAATTTAAATTTTTTTTATTAAATTTGTGGTTTCATTTTTTTTAATTAAAAAATTTTTAAGGTGTTTATTTAGTTTAATTGACTATTCTTTTTCCCATCTTGGCAAAACAAAACTGATAAAAGTTTTTTTTTGCCTTAAATTTTAGTGATTTAACAAAACTGTACTTTTTTGGCTTTTTGAATTTGTTGGCTTTTTATTTTGTTCCTTCTGCATTTTTTTTTCTTAAAAATTATTGCGGTTCCCCAAAGCCAGTGGTTTTCATTTTTTATTTTTCATTCTAAAAAACCAGCCCTTTCAATTTAACTACTGGAAAATTTTGTGTTTTTTTGGGTTGCCTGGGGGTCTTTTTTTTATACTACTGGTAAAAAATTACTTTTTCTTGAGATTGTTTTAAACATCAGAGCTGCTTTTTGAGCTGGCATTGATTCTTAACCATCGGGGATAAAAGCTTTTTAAGTATATTTTTTTGCATTGCTGTTTCAGTGAAAATTAAAAAAAATGTACGGGTTTTATTTTTTTTTTTGGGTTGTATTGCGGGTTCTCTGCATTTTTTGGTTAACAAAACTTTTTCCCCGGGGATTTTTTAATTCTAAAGAATAATTGTGGCTCGGGTCAAATTTTTTTTTTAACAAATTGCTACAATTTTTTTATTTGCTATAAATTTAATTTTTAAATTTTGGTTTTCATTATTCGGGCTGCCCTTAAGCTGGTTTTTTGTTTTTTTAAACCTTTCTGGAAAATAAAAAAGGGGTATACTTTTTTCCTTTTATCTGTTTCTGATGAAAAAAACTTTTTTATTTTTTTGTTGATTAAAATTTCGGGTTAGTTTTTTTAAACAAAACTGCTTTTTTTTTTTGGGCTTTTTAATTTGTTTTCTTCCTTTTTGGAAAATTATAAAGCTGTTTTTTAAAATTTTTTTTTTTCATTTTAAAACCCTTTTCCCCAAGGTGTAGAACGGGTAAGGGCTTTTTTTTATTTGCTTGATTGAATTTTCGGTCCTGAAAGTTTTTTTAAACCTAATAATTTCCTTTATTTATTTTTTTAAAATTGGGAAAAAAGCTGTTTTTTTTGAAAATTTTTCAATGAAAACTTTTGTTTTTTATTTTTGACTGAAATTGTTTTTTCCTCTGCTTTTTTTGTTTCTCAGGTTAGTGGGTTCAAAACCAGCTTTTAAAATGTTTCTTTACATTCGGGAAGAACCCACCCAAAAGTAAAAACTACTGTAAAGGTTTTTTTTTTTGTTTTCCGGACTAATTTTCTTTTATACTACTGGTTAAAAATTTACATTTCTGTGAAAATTTTTAGCATCAGGCTGTTCCTTGTAGTTTGGTGTATTGATTCTTTAACCATTTTGGATATACAAAGTGATAAAATGTATTTTTGCTTTTAAACTGTTTAAATGATAGAAAAAAACTGTACTGCATTTATTTTTTTCCCCTTGTTTGAATATTGCGGGTCTCTGCATTTTGTTAACAAAACTGTACTTTTTGCTTTTGAACCCCACTCCCGGGTCTCTATGATTTTTTTTTCTTTTTTGAGTTCCACCCTTTGGGCCCAAATTTTTAACCAGAACCCAATTAAAACTGCATTTTTTTTTTAACCCACCTAAGGCTTTTTTTTTTATTTGGAAAAATTAAGAAACCCAGACCAAAGGCTTCCGACTCATTGAAACCCCGAAAAAAGGATAAATTAAAAACCCTTTTGTTTTGATTTAAAAAACTGACTGCATTTTTTAAAAATTTGTTGTTTTTTGCTTGTTTTAAAAAAATTTATTTTTATTTATTTTTATTTATTTTTATTTTCATTTTGTTTGACAAAAAAACCCTGGTTTCCATTTTGTTAAAAATTTTTAATAAATAAATTGATACTGGTCAATTTTTTTGTTTTTTAAATGTTGCAAGTGAACCTTTTCTTTTTAAAAATACACAGGAAAGGGAAAATTTTTTTAGTTTATCAATGATAATGAAATTTAGTTTTGGGCATTTTTAAAATTTTTAATAAAAACCGAAATTAATTTTTGATTGTTTTTAGGCAAACAAAATTTTAACGGGTTGGCTTTTTTTTGCTTGGCTGGAATATTTGCTTTTTGTTTTTTTTAAGGGGGTTTAAAATGGTTTCCTTTAAAAAATTTGGGAAAATACCCCTTTCCCCTGGTTAAAGTTTGTGTTTAATTGGGTTCCGGGCCTATTTTTTTTTTAGGGTTAAAAAATTTACATTCTGGGATTTTTAAAATGGTTTTTGAGTATTTTTTGCCTCGGGATTTTTAAATTAAGAATTTTTTTCACATTTTTATTAAATTTAAAAAAATGATGCATTTTTTAATTTTTGTTAAAATTTTCGGGCTTATTTTTTTAAAAAATGTTTTTTATTTTCTATTGTTAAATTTGGAAACGGTCTTGAAGGGAAAAAGATTTAAATTTTTTTGGCAGCTGTTTGGGGATTTTGTTAAAAAATTTGGGTTTTATATTTACCCCAGTTTTCCTTGTTTGTTTTTAATTTTGTTTAAAAAAAGGTGTATTTGAGTTTATTTCTTTTTTATCTAATTTTTTTGGTTTTAAATTTTTTTTTAAATTGTTTTAAAGGAGTTTTGGGATTTTTTTAAGATAAAACGGGTTTCCTTTTTTGGGAAATTATTCCTTCCACTTTTTGCTGTAAAAGTTTTTTTTGTTTTATTGTTTTGTAAAACATTTTTAATTTTTTTGCTTTATTGAATACAAACTGAAAAAGGTTTTTAAATTAAAAATTTAAAAATTTTTTTACAGTTTTGGCCTTGTCTCTGTTTTTTTAAAAAAGGTTGCTTTATTTTTTGCAAATATTTTTTTTGTTTTTAAGGGGTTTAGGGGAAACCAGCATTTTACGGGTTTGGTTTCTTTGTATCCAGGGGAAAAAGGTTTCTGTAAAATTTTTTTGGTTTAATCTAAAAAATTCCCCAAAGATAATTTTTTTTTCGGTTTTTTTTTAATTCCCCAGAAAAACTTTTTGGTAGTTGCTGTTTTGGGGTTCTAAACCATTTGGGTTTAAAAGCTTAAGATATTTTGAATTGATTGTTTGTGTGGGAAAAAATTTTTTTCCCATGTTTTGGTATTGCATTTGGGCATTTTTTTTAAAAAGTATTTTTTCGCCTTTTTTTATAACATATATTTTCCATATTATTTTTAGGAATTTGTTAAAAAATTAAAAGGGTTAAAAGAAATGTAAACCTATGTTTTTGGGGTTTTTAAAAAATTCAAGCGGGCCAAGATTTTGAAAACCCCCCTTTTTTAATTTTTGGAATTTTAAATGGAAGGGGAACTGAAATTTTTTAAAAAGGTTGTTTTATTTTTTGATTAAAATTTTTTTATTTTTTAATTTTTTTTAAATTTTTTTGAAATGTTAAACCTTTTTCCTTTTCCCATTTTACTACAATAATTTTAAAAATTAGGGGAATTTTCCCGGGTTTTGAAAGTTTATTTGGGACCAAAAAATTTTTGGGGGTTTTTTAAAAGGGTTTATTTTGAATTGCAAGATTTTTTTTTGGCCCTAAAAGGAAGGGTTTTTGTAAAAAACTTTTTGCTGGAAATTTAAATTTGGTTTGGCTTTTGGAAACCCAATAACTTTTATTTTTTTTTTTTAAATTTTTTTTTGTTTTTTTTAAAAAAAGGCAATTATTTGTTTATTTTTGGTTTTGCTTTTTAAAATGAGTTTCTGGAGGAAAGTAAAAAATTTTAGGAAATTTTTTGCCTTTTTTCTTTTGAGTTTTTGAATCCTAAGGTTTTTTTAAAATTTGTTTCCAAAATTTTTTTCTTATTCAAAGGGGGCCTTAAATTTTATATAGGGACATGTTTTTTTTTTTCCCTATTTTTAATTTCATTAATTTAAATTTTCCCGAGTTTTTCATTTTTTTTAAAAAGGTTTTGTTCAAAGGACCCCTTTTTGTTTTAATTTTGGAAATATTTGAATTTGATTTTTTATTTTTTGGCCCTAATATTTTTGGTCAATTTTCCCCCAATTTTTATTTTGGGTGGGTGTTTTTTTGTTAAAAATTTTTTGGTTTTTTTTTTTTTTGGTCATTTTTGTTAAAACTTTTTTAATTTTTTTGAAAATTTTAAAAAAAAGTATCTGCATTTGAATTTGGGTTTGAATTTTAAAAAAACTGAAAAATTAATTTTTAAAAACTCAAGGGATTTAAATTTTTTTTTTAATTGCTTGCTTTAGAATTTTTAAGGTGGTTTTTAATTTTCAGGGGGTTTTCCCTTTTTTTGGGAATTTTTTACCTGCTTTGAAAAGCTAAAAAGGATTTTTTTTTTTTTGGGTTTTTTTTTTTTTCAAAAGGGAATTTTATTTTCCATTTAGTTGGGATTTTTTTGTTTGGGTTTTTTGGACTTTTTCCATTTTTTAGGGGTGCTTTTTGGATATTAAGTTTAAAAAGTTTTAAAAATTTTTTTGTTTTGTTTTAAATTTTTATTTTGGTTGCTTTTTAAAAATAAATTAAACTAATTTTTGGTTTTTGAATATTGTTGGGGTTGGGTTGTTTTTTTTTGGGGTGTTTTTTAAATTTTGGAGGAAATGGGTGGGGTTAAATTTTTTATATTTTTGTAATAAGGTATGGGTTAATTTTTTATTTTGTAAGAAAGGAAAAAATATTGGTTTCTTTTTTTATTAAAAAATTTTTTTTTGAGGGGGAATTTTTTGTAAAATTTTTGTTTTTTAAATTTTTAAAATTTGGGGTTTTTGGCAAAAAATTTCTTTTGTCAAAAATTAGAGGGCTTTTTGGGTTTTTTTCTTTTTCCAAAATTTTTTTGCATTTTTTAAAATTGGCCTTTTTTTTAAATTTGCAGTTTTTTTTAAATTTTGCGTAACAAAATATTTTTTTTTTATTGTTTTTTGCTTGGTTTGTTTTGGAAATTTTAAATTATTTAAAAACTTCTTTAGTATTTAAGGTTTTTCTTAAAGGAAAGTTTATTTTTAAACTTTTATTTTTTTTTTAAATAGACTTTTGATGGAAAACCTTTTTATTTTTTAATTAAAAAAGTGTAAAGTTTTTTTCCCCGTGATCATTTTTGGGCCCCCTTTTATGAGGAAAGTAAGGAAATTTTTTGAAAATTTGGTACGTTTTTTTACAAATTTATATTTTGTTAAAATTTGGCAAAATTTTTGCTTAAAATTTCCTGTTTTTTAAATTTTTAATTAAAATTTTTTTTTTAAATTTTTTTTAAAAAAATTGGTTAAAATTTTTTCAAATGTATTTTTAACAAAACCGGGAAAAATTTTCTTTTTTTAAAATGAACATTTTATTATTTTTGAGAAAAAAACCGTTTTTTTTAATTTTCTTTTAAAACCCTTTGGGGGTATAATTTAAATTTTGGGCCTTTTGATTTTTTTAAACAAATAATGCAACCCATTATTTTTTTAAATTTTTTTTTATTTTCAATTTTAAAAAAAGGGAATTATTTATTTTTTTGATTAAATTTTTGCGGGTTTTTAATTTTATTTTTTTTATGTTTTCTAAAACCATTAATTTTCTGTTTTAAAATTTTTTAAAGATTTGTGTTTGGGTCTTTTTTTGAAAAATTAAAATTTGGTTTTTTCTAATTTTTTTTTTGGTTTTAATTATTTTTCTTAATTTTGTTCTATTAATATTTTTTCCCTTCTTTTGGTTGTAATTTTTTTAAAAAAATTTCTGGAGTAAAAGGATAAAATTTATTTTTTTTTTTTAAATTCTTTTTTTCAGTTGATTTTTTAAAAAAATTTTTTTTTAAAATTTGTTTTTTTTGAAATTGCGGTTTTGTTAAAAAATTTGTTTAATAAAATTTGGGGAACTCTTTTTTAAAAAAATTATTTCCTTATTAAATTTTGGGCCGTCGGAAATTTGTTTTAAATGAAAAGAAAAAATATGTTTCAATTTATTTTTTAATTTTTTTTGAATTTAATATACTATGCTTTTTTGGGGTTTAAACGGGTTTTTCTTAAACCCCCCCTTTTTACTTAAAAAAATTTTTATTTTGTTAAAATGTTCTTGTTTAAATTTTAACCTGTATTTTTTTTAACAAAGTGTTTAAATTTTTTTTTTATTTGGACCTGTTTCCAAAGATTTTTAAACAAAACTGAAAAACTCATTTTATTTATTTGGGCAAGAAATTGCGGGTCCTGTTTTGTTAAAAAACAAAACTAAAATTTATTAAATATTTTTTTCCGCATTTTTTTAAAAATTTCTGCATTTTTAACCAAAAAAATTATTGTTTTGGTTTCTCCTTTTCCTGATTTTAATAAAACTTTTCTGCTTTATTTTTTTCCCCTTGATTAAATATTGTGGCCTTTGAATTTTTCTATATGCGGGCTCTTTTGGGTTTTACGTTTGTTTGCATTTTAAAAAATGTTACGGGCATTTTTTTTTTGCTTTTTAATTTGCTTTTTCAAACTTTTTTTTTTGGGTTAAAAAAGTAAACCATTTCTGTGAAAATTTTTCCCAGATCAAGGTTGTTTTTCCCTTGTATTTGGCTTTTGATTGTTCAATTTTAAATCTGGAAAATTATTTTTCGGGAATTTTTTAAATATTTTTCCTTTTACTGTTTGTTTAGTTAAAAAACTGTATAATTTTTTTTGTTTTAATTTTCTGTTTCTGATTTTTTAAAAAATTTTTGCATTTATTTTTTTCTTGATTGAATATTGCTGGTTTTTTGGGGCTTTTTGTTAAAAAAATTGTACTGTTTTTTTTATTTTTGACTGAATATTGTTGGTCTCTGTTTTCATTTTGTTTCTCATTTTTGGCAGCTCAAACCCAAACTTTTATTTTTTTCAATTTTGTAAAACCAACCATTTTTACTTCAATTTTTTTGTTTTTTTTTGGCTTTTGTTTTCAAATACAAACGGGTATTTAATTTTTAAAATTGTTCTCGGGTTTTAATTGTTCCCTTGAAAGGCTGTGTTTGGATTTATAACCATTGGATTACAAATGATGTTATACTTTTTTTGACCTGTTTTGATATTTAACAAACTTACTGCATTTTTTATTTCAAATTAAATTTGCTGGTCTCTGCATTTTGTTAAAAAACATTTTTTTTAAACGGGGCTTTTTGTTTTTGATTTAATTTTGGGCTGGTCTTTTTGCATTTTTAAAAAACTGTACTGTTTTTTATTTTTTTGTTGAATATTGCGGGTTTCTTTGCTTTTTTTTAAAAATGATTTGCATTTTTAATTTTTTTTTGTTTTGGAAAAATATTCTGGTCCTGCATTTTGTTTCTTTTTCCCTTGAGTTAATTTTTTTTTAAATTTGGTTTCTTTTGGAAGCCAGTTTTCAAGTTTTTGTACTGGTTATTTTTCCATCTATATTCCCTGAGAATTAATTTTTGTTTTTAAAAACCTGGTTTTTTTTAAAAAGGAATTTTCCATTTTTTTAAAATTTGTTCTTTTTTTCAGAGGCGGGTTCTCCTTGCATTTTGTTAACAAATTACTGTTTTTTTGGGTTTGATAAAAAGTTTCCTGTTTTTTTTTGATTTTTTTAAAAATTTTGATTTTTTAACAAAAATTTTACTGCATTTTTTTTTTGTTTTTAATTTTTTTGGCGGGTTTTATTTTTTTAAATAAAACTTTGATTTTTTTTAATTGCTAATAATTTTTTCCCCTTTTGAATTTTGTTTATTACGGGATTAAAATGATTTATTATTGTTTCATTTTCAAAATTATACTGCATTTTTTTTTTATTAAATTTCCCTGGGGTTCTAATTTTTTTAACACTTAAAAAAAGTTTTTTAAATAGTTTCTCTCAAACAAACTGTTCCTTTTTTAATTTCTTTATTTAATTTCTTTTCCTTTGTTTTTAAAAAAAGCTGATTTTTTTACTTTTGAACTTCTCTTTTTTTTTCCAGTGATAGGAAAAAAATTGTTGCTTTATTTTTTGGGCCGATTAATTTTGGGCTCGGGTCGGGATTTTTTTTAACAAACAAAGTTTTTTTATTTTTTGAAAAATTTTGGGTTTTCTTTTTCCTCCCTTTTGAAAAATGTTGACTGAAGTAAAAAGGGAATTGTTATTTTGCTTTGATTTGTTAAAAAGTATAGTTACGGGTTAAATTTTTTTGTTGTTTAATTTTGGGGCCTGATTTTTTAACCTTCTTTTTTTTATTTTTAATTTATTTTTGGTTTCCCATTTTTTTAGTTATTCCCCATAGGTTTTTTGTTTTCCTTTGAAAACCCGGCTTGTAACTGATTTTTTTTTACTTTTCCTGATCTAATTTTTTTTTATTTACTGTTTCAGTTTAAAAAATTTATGGTTTTCAAAATTTGTTTCCCTTTGAAATTTGTCTGTATTTTTTTCTTTTAAATTTTGTTAAAACTATTATTTTTTTTTCACTTTTTTTGTGAAGAACAAAATGTACTATTTAATTTTTTTGTTGTTTTTGGGATTGCTGCTTTTTTTAAAACCTACGCATTTAATTTTTGAGTTTTGGTTCTGCTGTTTTTGCTTCTCCCTTTGGGAAATTGTTTCTTTGTTAAAAACCTACAAAAGGGGAATATGGTTAATTTTCCTTGTTTTTATTGTGTTAAACCCCTTTTTTTATTATTTATTATTTTTTGTTAAATTTATTGCTAAACTCTTCCTTTGAAAACTGTACTGATTTATTTTTTTAATTTGCGGGTCTTTTTTTGCTTTTTTTTAAAAAACTGTACGGGTTTTATTTTTATTGGGGCTGATTTTTGTTTTTTGAATTTTAAAAATTAAAACCAAACTGGTTTACATTTTTTCTTTGTAACCAGATAATTTTTTAACATTTTTTTGTGTTTATTTGATTGCCTGAGGGTCTAATGTTTCTTTTATACTACTGGTATAAAGAGTTGCATTTCTGTTAGAATTTTCTCAGTATGACAGCTGCTTACTTGTATCTGGCTGTGATTGATTCTTTAAACATCTGGATATACAAAGCTGATATATGCATATTTTTTGCACTTCATCTTTTTCAGTGATAGTTAAAACTGTACTGCATTTATTTATTGGCTTGATTGAATATTGCTGGTCTCTGTCTGCATTTTGTTAATAAAACTCTACTGCATTTATTTATTTGCTTGATTGAATATTTCTAATCTGTGTCTGCATTTTATTTCTTATGGTTAGTGCAGGTCAAAGCCAGCTGGTCTCACAGTGGGGGTTGCTTTACCTTCTGTTAAAAAAGCCCATCCAAGGTGTGAGCTACTGGTCAATGGCTTTTTGTGCTTATCTGATCACCTGAGGGTCTAACTTTTCCTTTATACTACTAGTATAAAGAGCTAGATTTCTGAGAGATTGTTTTCAGCATCAGAGGTGATTCCTTGTAGCTGGCTGTGATTGATTCTATAACCATCTAGATACACAAAGCTGATATAGGTGTACTTATTTGCACTTGATCTGTTTCAGTGATAGTTAACAAATCTGTACTGCATTTATCTATTTGCTTGATTGAATATTGCTGGTCTCTGTCTGCATTTTGTTAACAAAACTGTACTGCATTTATTTATTTGCTTGATTGAATATTGCTGGTCACTGTCTTCTTTTTGTTTCTCAGGGTTAGTGCAGCTCAAAGCTAGCTGGTTTCACAGTGGGGGTTGCTTTGCATTCTCTGAAGTTAGCCCATCCAAGGTGTGAGCTATTGGTCAGCAGCTTTTTTGTGTTTGTCTGATTGCCTGAGGATCTAACTTTTTTTACACTACTGGTAAAAAAGAGTTACAGTTTTGTGAGATTGTTTTCAGCATCAAAGCTGCTTCCTTGAAGCTAGCTGTGATTGATTCTTTAACCTTCTGGCTATAGAAAGCTGATATAAGTATTCTTTTTTGCACTTCATCTGTTCCAGTGATAGTTAATAAAACTACTGCATTTATTTATTTACTTGATTGAATATTGCTAGTTTATGTCTGCATTTTATTAACAAAACTGTACTGTGTTTATTTATTTGCTTGAATAACTATTGTTGGTCTCTGTCTGCATTTTGCTTCTCAGGCTTAGTGCAGCTGAATGTCAGCTGGTTTCACATTGGGGGTTACTTTACATTCTGTGAAGCCACCCCATCCAAGATGTGAGCTAATGGTCAATTGCTTTTTTGTGTTTATCTAACTGCCTGGGGGTGTAACATTTCTTTTATACTACTTGTGTAATTTGTTACATTTCTATAAGATTATCCTCAGCATCAGAGCTCCTTCCTTGTAGCTGGCTCTGACTGACTTTATAACCATCTGGACATACAAATTTGATATAAATATACTTTTTTACACTTGATCTGTTTCAGTGATAGTTAACAAAACTGTACTGTGTTTATTTATTTGCTTGACTGCGTATTGCTGGTCTCTATCTGCATTTTGTTTCTCATGGTTAGTGCAGTTTAATGCCTGCTGGTTTCACATTGGGGGTTTATTTACATTCTGTGAAGACATGTGAACTACTGGTCATTGCTTTTTTGTGTTTATCTGATTGCCTGAGGGTCTATCTTTTTATACCGCTGGTATAACCATCTGGATATACAAAGCTGATTTAAGTATACTTTTTTGTACTTGATCTGTTTCAGTGATAGTTAACAGGACTGTACTGCATTTATTTATTTGCTTAACTCATTACATCTGAGTGACAACTGTAGGTGCATCTGCAGTTAACTCCTACTGACACCTCTAGGTGTCAAATATTGCTTGTTCATATTTGCATCAATAATTCCAAAACCATGCTATGTACAACGTTTTAAAAGACTTCGGGCAGGATTCATAAAGCCTCCGTGTAAGAGATACAAGGCTTACATGGAGGCTGCAGTTAAACGGTGTGACGTCAGTATGTCATGCATATGCATGAGGGCATGCTGAATCACACCTAAGGCTAACACGGTCCGTGGAAGACAGTAGGGGGCGTGTCCGTAGGCCGAGCCCTGCAAGCAGACATGCCCCAGAAGAGTAAAAGTGCCCAAAGTAAACACCCACGACAGAGTCTATGGAAATGTGAATAAACACAGCACAACACATACCCCCACAGACTATGAACATAAAATATATAAATGAACATGTTATATATTTTTTTTAAATTCTAAAGATGTTTGCCCGTGAGTGCGCTCGTTTGCGCGGGTGTGCCAGTAGCTCAGCCGCAGTTAGCAGTAAGTGGAAAAGCATATAAGAACTAACTATGCAAAGTAAGCCAAAAAGCAATAGTGTATCGGTAGAGACGTTGGCTGAAGAGAAGGCAGTCATGATTCGAGCCCCCACAACATCAGTATTTATTATTAGTAAAATAAGACATATATGTACACATATAAAATTATATTTTATGTAAAATGTAATGAAATAGGCCATTTATTTTGAAGAAATGTGAGATAACAAAATAATAAAAAATGCCAGATGTGCCTATAGCTGAGCTACAGTTTTACAAGGTGAGTGCATCTGCCCGTAGGTGAGCAGTGGTTTAACAGGTGTAAAATGAGTGCCTGTAGGTGAGCAGTGGTTTAACATGCTGAAACTGTGTGGCCCTAGCTGAGCTGAGCATAATATGCGTGCTGACAGCCGAATGAGGTGTAGACCAGCGTAACCCGTTTGCGTGGAGCTGAGCGCTGCGCCAACAAGCTAACCGACGGGCAAAGTTGAGCAAGCTGTAACAAAACTGCCTTTACACAGACACACCCCCTAGCCTGTCTAGACAGTCATAAAATATAAAAAGCAGTGACCAGGTTCGAACCCAGGATGCCATGCACCATAGTCAAGGTACTGAACCACTAAGCCATGACAGCTGTACTTAGAAATGCAGTAATAGAAAATATATAGGAATGAATAGAAAGTGGAGCATGGCAAAGCAGGTTTTGTGAAGTTGATACAATTCCAAAATGGCCAATCACAGATAAGTGAGGGAAAAACGGCATATATAAGCCCCATAGGCGGGAATACACAGCATAAACGATTGAAGAACTAACTTGCAGCCATAATGTCAGGAGTAGATGAGGGTAGTTGCTTTTGAGCACAGAGGTGGGGTATTGAGGAGTCCAGATATATGGTCTGGCTCCTAGTCCACAATCATGAGGCCCAACTCATGCAGGGCCAGGTCCTGTGGGGAGCATATAGGGCTGAGGCGTGGGACCGGTTGGCTCATGATCTCACCAGTGCCACAGGGATTCCAAGGACTGGTGAGCAGGTCCGTCACCACCATGCGGACCTGAAGAGACGTAAGCAGGACCAATTGAACCTTTGGATCCAGGAGACCCGGCAAATGACCAGTGCCCCACTACTGAGTAAGTTACATTTAATTATGTATATAAGAAATTAAACTAGCTGATATTATGGAGATGTGTATTCCAATATTACTTCATTTATATTACAGCTGCAGGTGTGCATTCTGAAAACTGCAGAGCCTATGGCGATAGGCTGGTGCGGTTGTGCCACCAGGCAGGTCAGTAATCCTCTCCCAGGATCTGTAAAGAAATATAAAAGTATGACAGTTAAGAAAAGAGTGCAGTATAGTCACTAAGTAATAAAATGTGCAAGTAACAGTGTAAGAGTGTTTGCAAGTATTGCTTGATTACAAAAGTGTGTTGCAGTCTGTAATCCAAACAGAAAAATGAAAATGTCTGAAATAAAGTCTGAAATAAAGATGCCCCACCTGTAATATAATAGTACACAATCTGCAGAAGGCTGAAAAGTACAGCTGCAGAAGATGAGCAAATCACATGTGTGAAATATATCCCTGTTGAAATACTGAAACATGACAGAAGTGAGACTGCTGGAAAGGATTGTAATAACTATAGGTAAAACATGTCAATAAAGCCTAGAAGTAAGTACCATCCTGAATAGTAAAATGAAAACAAGCGAGGGAGTGTGAGAAAGAGTTATGAATCCACCAATAAAGTAGTAATAACCCCTGAATAAAGTATACTGCAGTCAGTACAGAATGAAATGAATGTGACAAGCATAACCAAACTGTGAAATGTGTTGAAAGTGTTGCTGCAGCTTGAATGTGTATCCCAAAATCTGGATATGTTGCTCTCAGTCTGCAATATGCAGATAGTATGATTGTCTGAAATACCAAACATCCACAGTTGTCTATAGCTATATAAAGCAAATGTAGCAGGATGATGTAGCTGAACAAAGCCAGATATGAACATGTATGAATAACAATAAAATGTATATTGATGTAGCAGTAACAGTCCTATCACCAAATTGAAGTAGTTATCATATAGGAAACTGTAGTTAGAACAGTAGTGTGTATATATCTGCAGCTATTAGAAATGTACAGCATATGTATTGGTATTCGAAGGTGTTAATAATATTTTCTTCACCCCACCCTATAACCACATGTAATCCATTCCACATGAAATTGGTATGTGCAATCACAATTAAAACCCCTGGACATTTGTCCTGTTGGGTCATAAATATTTGCATGTACGTTGATGCATCTGCCCTGTTCATACATCCAAACCTGATGGCCTGTTGCCATCAATCAACCCTGCATGTTGTTGGACTGTGTATTGCTGTTCAAATTATGCATGTGTTATGCTCGCTGTTCAATGGTGTGAATATCTGGGTGTTTGGTTAATGGGAATACTAATGCATGCTGTTCCAACTAATTGCGAATGGTATTGTATGTTACTAACCCAAACTGTCATGACATAATGCAAAACATAGGACGACAGGGAAGGCGGGTTCCAGCGGACCCACCTCTCCCACCTCAGCTGACGAGTGCACCTGGCACTAGTGCCCAGTCTAGACCCTCCTCCGGTGGCCCTGTGCCACCTGCGGGTGGAAGCACTGCAGGGGATGGGGCCCATCCCCCCTCTGCAAGTGTGGCCAGAGGAGAACCACCACTCACCCTCCGTAGTGTCTGGACTATGTTATTGGGCCCCAACGCCAGCTTGAGGCACAGGTGGCACAACTTCCGGGCATGCCTGTTGCCCGGCCTACACAGCCCGCAGCACAGCCCGTCCTGGGCAGTGAAGGAACAGTGGCAACTGCCCATGGGTGGGGATATCAGTTCCACTGTTGCCATCTGTGGGCTCATGGGCTCTGGATATCCAAACACCAGTCCTCATCAATTGTGTAACCCCCTCACACGTGTCATACACACTCTGCATGCGTCTTGTTTGTCTTGTCTGTTGACCTACCCAACCTACCTCCCCAGCTATACCGACTTCCTTCACCTGACATACCACTCTCACCTGAAAAAAAAAGGCACTCTGTACCCACAAAAAAATTACGCCCCATACATAGCTGCCCATTCCGCACACATGTCTGCTGGACATGGAAACTATCAATTACAATTGGCTGTACAACAAGTATTATTGTTGTCCTGACACCTCTCTCAGGGGTGGATGGTTTCAAATGTCACACCAAATTACATACATATGCACAGCTGTTGCTGATGAAGAAATGGGCAGCTATGGGCCTTACCTACATCCCTCCTCCAAAACCCAAGCTTGTTTCCCTACTGTCTTACCCTCTTTGTGACCCCTTTTTCACCACTTTTCTGTCTCCCCATTTTCATTTCTTTCAAAAAAAATAGCGCGGGTGTGCGCCAGAGTAAGCACTGTTAAGCGGTTGTAAGCGAGTGTGCGTGGAGCTGAACACAAGTGTGCATGCGTGAGCTCTGGAAACCAGCTAACCCGTTACAACTGCTTAAAAGTGCCTTAGTCACTCTGATTGACAGGTCCTGTAGTCAGTTCAAAAGCAAAATAAAATCCCACTGTCAGTCCCGAACCCAGGACCTTGGAAACAGTAGTCTGTATGACCTACCACAAAGCCATGACTGTTATACAAGAGCATTGTGCTAAAATAAATATATCATGTAATAGTAGGAATGAATGTAAAGGGAATATAGGATGTGTAGTACACAAAGCATGTCATGTATACTTACTGTCAAATCTAGCGGATTTCCATAATAGTTTTGTGTGAACAGAAACAGCCATGCTAGTTGGTAGCTAGTAGGTAATAATGTCAGTTAATGTACATATATAAATGTATGTATATTTACATATATATATATATATATATATATATATATATATATATATAGTTGTAGGTGTCAGTGTGCATACACACTTACTACAGGAAACAGGAGAGAGGAATGGAGAAATGTGAATCTACAACACAGCCTGAATCATGAGAGAGATACTAACCTTTACACTCACAGAACAGTGTCCACAGCATACCAGCATCGTCCCCGCCCTTACAATCTGAAAGGGCAACGCCTATCTCACATACCCTTTTATAGCACTGTCCTGAAATCACAGTGAGAACTGCAATCAGTACACAACTGGCTGCATGCAATTAGCAAATGCTGGCTTACAACTGGTGCAGAGGCCATCGCATGGACTTATGCAGATACCTACAAAAGCATCCTGTACTCACACTCCACACATGCAATACTTTTATTGCACTGTCTGGAGGCAGACAGAGAGAGAGAGAGAGAGAGAGAGAAAGAAAAAAGAAAATAAGAACACAAACAACAACACACGTTACACAAACTAAGTTGAAGCTGTCAGCAGTGTCAGTACCAAGCTGGGCTAGCAGCAGCAGGAATCTGTAGTAACAGTAACGCAGCAAGCTGCGACAAACACAGGTATGTAAAGTAACAAGTTAATAGTCTACATACTGTGAACCCTTCATATGTGTCATAGGTCTGTATCTATAGGTATGTCCATGTGATATGTTGTGTGCACGTAGTTCCATCCAAAGGGGATGACTATACATTACATGTCATTCAGTGTTAGGCCATGATCCTGGCACCAGTTGTCCGTTTCAGTGAGGCCTGTCTGTAGGATGTGTGTGTCAGCTGGTGTAACGACTATGGCGCTTAGTTTGCAGTCATCTGGGAACTTTGTCATCCACAACCCGCACATGTTTGCTTTCACATCTGAGAAGTAAATGCCAAACAAGAGGGGTCCTAGGACATAGGCCTGTGGGATACCACATGTGACTGTCATTGAGTCTGACATGGTTCCTGCAATATCGATATTATGGATTCTGTATGTCAACCAGTGTGCAACCCGTCATGTGACATATGTAGTAACATGTAAGCTAATGAGCTTGTCTATGATGCCTGAGTGGAGTACTGTGTTGAAGGCCTTAGGCAAGTCCAGGTAGGCTGTATGGACTGTGTTGCCCTCATCAATGGCTGTAGTGACTGTTTTGAAAGGTCAACCAGGTTCAAAAGGCAGGATCAGCCCATCACAAAGGCAAACTGGCTGGGAACAAGTGTCTGCAGGTACCCAATATCGCTGTATATGCGTCCCATACTGAATCATTCCATAGCTTTGCAGACCAGGCTGGTTAAGCTTATGGGGGCGGTAGTTCCCAGGGTCAGTAAAGGTGCCTCCTTAGTGGAGTGAGACCACTGTTGCTGTATGCCAGTGTTCAGGTACATATCCAGTAGTATGGCCAAGGTTAAATATCAGTCTTATATGCGGTTGTATGTCCTCTTGGAGTTCACATAGCACACATCCAGGGATACCATTAGGTCACATTGATGCTGTGTGTTCTGCTTTGCTGAGGGCGGCCCTCACCTGGACATCTCAGATGATAGGGAGGTTACATTCAGCTGTGATAAGTATTTCTAAGTGTGGGGGAGAAGGAGGGGGGGATACGTGCACTGAACCTGCCTGCCAGAATGTTGCCAATATCTGTGTGTTTGGTGAATGCTAAGTAGGTGTGTAGTAACTCAGAGCATATCTGAGGCATTTGGTCCATATGTGTAACATAACTGAAGAAGGGCTTGTGGTTATCTATAGTGTTCGTGGCCATTTCCCTCCCAGAGTAGGCCGTGGATGTTGTTATGAGAGACCGTAGCTTATTACCAGTGATGACCACAGATGCCTTCCCTTTATGTGAATCTGCTCTGTCCTGCAGTAGCCTCCTTCTATCGTTATACAATCTGCCTTTGGCTGGGGTCCACCAGACAGGATGCCTAACCTTTGTGCATAGGGTCTGTGTTAGAAATGTGTGTGCATGTTCAATGCATTCTTTGGGATGTCCATGGGAAGCATTCGCAAAGGGGTCAGCAGTGTGGGTTGTGGCTTCCACTGGCCCAGTGGGCTGCATGGATACCATGTCAGTCCTAACAAGTGAATATCTGTCTAATCACATATATATCAAAGTAGTCTACTGTGCTGGTGGTGGTGGTGGTAGGATATGTATATCCAGGCCGAGTAATTTGTGTCCAGATCACACTAGTGGATGGCGTTCCACATACAGTACCTTGGTATGAACCCCCAGAGTGAGGTTGTGCATTGGACCTGTCTCAGTGTGCTGACCGATGGGGCATGCTACTATGTTGTATGGAATGTGGCAGGTATTGTTGCACAGGTGTTGGCTGAGCACTGATATCTGGCCATGTACTTGTGTATCCACCAAGAGACACACACATGCTACATATGGGAGAAGTAGTATATCACTACAGCTGAGTATCATGTATAGTATGTATGCCATATATTGCTGACATAGTCTGCTGATATTATGTTTGTGTTCTCTTCCAGGGACATGGCGCGTCAGCAAAATCTTGCCTACTCTGCTGCAGAAGATGAAGAGATACACCAGAGCCTGGTGCAGGATTATGACATACTGTTTTCCCACACCAGCCAGAATCAGCAGGAGAGGGCTGCACTGTGGCAAGACCTTGTCCGTAGGGTAAATGACATTGGCACGCATAATAGGACATATGAGTAGGTACGACATCACTGCAGTGATTTAATCAGAAATGTCTGTCAGCGTGCGTCGGATATCCACAGGCAACAGGTCGCCACATGAGTTGGGGTGGCCACACATCCCCCCTCACCAGACTGGAGGAGCTACTCCTAAGTGTTGTGGCTTCAGCCCTGGAAAATCAACAGCAACACACCTGCATCATGATGGAGGCTGGATCCACACAGCAACATGACATGGAGCGTGCAGGTAATATGCCATATGTACACTTGACTGTTCTGTACACTGTTAGTTTATGCATGTGTGAGGTGTGTCCGTGGTATGTAGCTGTCAACATAGTATGTAATTGTGCAGGTGTGATATTGCCAATATCAGCAGCTGACATGTGAAAGGCAACTGGTGTACTACTGCACTGTATCATATGCAGTATCAATGGCACAGTTGTGCCCACTGACATTAATCTCCTCATTTCTGCAGGTCCCGCCAGTGTTACAGCAAGGCAGCCCATCCATGCTGGTGAGTGTGTTTTAACAATACCTATAATAGTCCTGATAGTGCTAGTAATACTAGTGTAACTCAGTAGTGCTCTGTGTATATACTGTGGGGTGTGCATGTGTGCATGTGTGCCTGTGTCCACGTGTGCGTGTGCATGTGTGCCTGTGTCCACATGTGCATGTGTGCATGTGTGCCTGTGTCCACGTGTGCATGTGTGCATGTGTCCATGTGTGCACGTGTCCACATGTGCATGTGTGCATGTGTGCCTATGTCCATGTGTGCACGTGTGCATGTGTGCATGTGTGTCTGTGTCCACATGTGCATGTGTGCATGTGTGCATGTGTCCACGTGTGCATGTGTGCATTAGTGCATCACTGGTAACATTGTGTAGACATTGTAAACTGTGTTTCCTGTCTTCCTCCCACAGGTTCTGGTGCTGCTCTGTGTCCTGCAGCAGGGAACCTGAATCTGGTGCCACAGGTACTGATAATGATGCTATCTGTGTAATGGCACAGGAAGGTGTGTCAGGGTCCGTCATTGGTCAGCCAATTGACAGTACACAGCTGTCAACCCCATCATTGTGCACAGTCATCCTGCCAGTACATCCTATGTCACCATTGTCCCTAGGTGATGGACAGGATACAGTGGGCATTGACCAGGGTAATGTGGTATCTGTGGCACATGATTCCCCACACAGCAGCCATGGGCAGGGTCCTGCAATGGTACCACACAGACAGTTGCCCATGGGTTCTCGTGGGAGCATCCGTGGGTGCACTGCCTCTGGCAGACGTGCCCAAAGAGGTCTGTCAACCTCAGCTATGTTTCGGGCTGTCATGCAGGCACAGTCACGTTTGGAAAGGTACACCAGACAGGGTCTGAGGGAGCTGAGAGCATGTCGCACAGCCATGACTGACAGTATGCGTGACATCGCGGATGCTATCCGTAATTTCACCGATGTCATAGACAGACGTTGTGGGGACATATTATAGCAGTTCCACAACCACATGTTCATGAGCCAGGGCAATGGTGGATGGTTGTGGCGTCAACGTGGCCATATGCCAGCAACAGCAGCAGCTGGCAGTCGGCGTGGATGACAACAGGCCCACGGACACCCCCATAGTGCAAGCAGCAGCCCCAGCAATGCTGGGTCTGTGCTGTCATCAGAACACCCCAGCAGACCACATGCACGTGGCTCTGGACAGTCCCAACAGGGACCTGTGTCCAGTCAACACACTCCCGCTTCTGATGACAGTACCCAGTCTGGCTTAGTACCAGAAATGGTCCGTAGCACCCCTGCCAGGCACAGGTACCGTGTCCGTGCCCACAGACACTGATCTGTATGACCTGCCAGGTGCAGTCTGTGGCTGTCCACAAACTTCAGTATATGGCAGCCATGAGGTGGAACTGTGTGGATACATACACACATGCAAAATGTTAACACCTAGGGCTACCACATACATGCACACACTGCACCAACTGTGCCCCACCCTGTACTGCTGTCCCTCACCAACACACATACACACACGTCAGTTGGTGGTATCAGTGGCAGACTCAGGCATACCTAATTCACACCCTGTGCATAGAATGAAACTGTGCCACCTCCTGCAATCTCCAACATCAGTGCAGGAACAGATAAACACGTTGCTGATGCACAGGGTGACTACATAGAAGTGTATTACTAGTATTATATTGGTAACAGTACAGTGTGCTGATATGACTGTGTGTATATCCCAGCATGCCTGATGCAGTAACTGTATGACTGTCCTGAATTGTTATCTACACCCATAGTAAGTACCATAGTGTAACAGCTGCACATTATTGCATACCGGTGGTAAGGATGTCATCAGATAGCCACATACATAGGTAACACAGGGGAGAAGCTAATGCAAGTAGTGATATGCAATGATGGACATGTACAGTAATGGTGGCAAGTTGCCCACAATGACTATGCAATGTGGATGTTTGCATATGTTGATATGTGTGCAGTACCAATGTAATACAAATCACAATTAACTATGACATAATATCAGTTCTACCATGGACATCTGAGCTGTGCATTCCTGGGTACGTGTTGATAGTGCCTACATATTTGCACTGTTACCTACTGTAAGTGTTACCCCTTCTTTGTTGTACAATGGACTACTTCCAGCCCTGCTTACTGTAGCTTTGTTTGCATGTATGTTCGCTTGGGGTTCCCTGGAACACTGCTTCCACTTTCAATGCAGAGTTACAGAGCTTCTGTGGACTCCTAGTGACATCTACATAGCGTACTATACATATGTCAAGTTTCCACATGACAGAACGTCACTGTCTGTCCTGTTCGCATGTACGTTGCCTGTGACACATTGCACATGACTTACCTGGCATTTACCCACGTGTGCAGTCATATATGCCAGTGCTATGAAATCAGTAGCAGTACACCCACGCATACACACCTTCAGTCTGTTGTTCCCCATTGGCCCTATGTGTTGGTAATCACCATGGCAATCACACTACTATGGTAGCATGTGCAAAGGTAACCTGAGAATCATCTCTATGGTCCAGTTTTGGAATATGTGAGTCATGTGGCAATGTCACAGCTGCCACATGTATGCAGTCAACTCTCTCCCCTGGCCAGGAACGTACAACACATGTGTGAGATGCAACCACATAGCCAATCTGGGGACTGAGCACTCTGAACCCAGTACTGCCATACCCTGTCAGGTGGCATGACATACTACAGTGACTACAATACCAGTCTGACATAGACCCGCACTGACAGCAATCTGAACACACTGGGGCATACTTGGAGACTCAGAATAGCATCCTGCATGAGCATCACACACCTCCGCAGCTGGCACACAGGCATACGTTATGTCGGAACAGAGCACATGCCACACATGGCACACACATCCCGTGTGCCACACACTCACAGCCTGTAGGGCTACACAACACACCTGCTACAGATGTGTCAGGTACCTCTCTTGGCTGCTGCAGTGGGGTCCCGCTCAACAGGCTGTACATGGTGAAGGTCACAGTGATATGCCTGTGGGGCACTATGGTCCACCACAAAACACATGCATACAGGTCAGTCAGAGGCATGGACACATATGACTCAGTCATTGACCATTCCACTATGGATGACCTGAGACATACCTCCCTGGACTACATGATAGGGAACATAGAAGGGATCTCTCAGCATGCGGCACAGGCCAGTATGAGCCTGATCTTGGTTTTCATCATACCCTCACCAGGTATGCTACCACAATATGTAGGAAGGGTGTTCTATGTCTACATTCTGCTCAATCTCCAATGTCATTCATAGGGTATCCAATGGCTGTCAATGTGTGCTTACATGCTAGGGAAGCCACAATGATTTGCGAGGGGCAGCTTGCACGTGACACCCATGGGCCATTGTATATTGATGAATCCCCTTGATACACACATAGTGCCTTTTGCTGCAGGACACAGATTACATAGCCACCTCCGCAGGTATCACACAGGATAGGACACTAACAGTGATGCTACACAACACCAGCAGTGTACACCGCAAGATGCATGCACTGGACACTGTCCTCAGCACGGTGAACTGCAATATCTGTGCAGTACCAGATTCCTGATTCATGGCTCACAGGTGCAACCCATTACTGCCAGGTTATACCTCATACCATGCCTGCCGTCCCCTACACATGTAACACACATGGACAGGGGGGTGGTATCCCAAGGCACCACAGATAAACACACCTCCAGGTTGTTGGCACAGCACAAAGCATCAGGGCCTATCCATGAGCAGCTAACAGTGTGTTGGACTGCCTTCTGGTTCATAGCCTGGCACACACAACCCTCCCATACACAGGAAACCCACCTATCCTCCCTAACAACACTGGCAATATGATAGTCTCAAGAAATGTCTTTACATGGCTGGACTGCATCCAGCCAAACATTGTGCGTGAGCATTACTGTAGCTATAACACACTAGCTAAAAGGTTCCCAGCATGTAGTCACTGAATTGCAGTGGAACAACATGTTACCACTCCCACAACAGGTGGGAACATGCAGCACCTGTTCATCGACTACAAGTAGACTATATGGCCCAGACCAGATGTGTATCCCCTGCTGTAGGTATTATACCATATACAACCAACACTGTATAGACACATACCACTTGCGGCCCCTGCACAGTAAGACACAATCATATTGTTATGCATTGCGAATACCATTTATCCACTTGAGGCACGTGTCAGACATGGTAACTACTGAAGGTCACAGGTATATATGTGTATGTGTCACACACATACATCATGTGTGCATTGCCATTGCTGGTCTAGGCAATGACATGCATTGTTATGAACAACAACCCACACATGGTCATATTGTGTGACACAACCACACGTGGCAGTTGTGGGTTTCCAAAACATACCTATCTGTGCTCTGACAGTGGTAATAGACCCAGTGGCAGAGCGCACTATTGGCATTACTGGGCAAGTAGCCCTGTTTGGCTGTACTGATAGTGTGGTGACATCCCCTGTGTTTACTGGGGGAATATGCAGCATCTGGTGTATTGTAGTATTTGCCAAAGGGATCTGTTCTCACACTTGCAATTACACACACTTGCCATTTGCAGGATTCATACCCCTACCTAACTAGGTCACGACACGTGAGAGAGACACATTAGTGAAGCGCACTATTCGGATTACTAGGAAGTTCCTCTTCTCCGGCTGTACTTATAGGGTGCTGACATCATCAGTGTTTGGAAAGGGTAATGTGCATCATGTAGTGTGATCGCCTGATTGCCAAAAAGCACATGTCTTTCATACAGAATTGCACACACACAAACTCCCCTCATCCAAACACACACACTTGCCATTTGCAGGTTTCAAACCCCTACCTGACTATGTTATGACACTTGAGAGAGACGCATTAGCAGAGTGCGCTATTCAGATTACTGGGAGGTGTCCCTTCTCCAGCTGTACTTATAGGGTGCTGACATCATCAGTGCTTAGATGGGTGAATGTGCATCCTGTAGAGTGTTTTCCCAGTTGCCAAAATGGACATTTCCCTCACACAGACTTGCACACACACTAACCCCCCTCCACACACACTGGGCAGTTGCAGGATTCAAACCCCTACCTTACTATGTTATGACATTCATGACAGACGCATTAGCAGAGCAAGCTATTCGCATTACTGGGAGGTTTCTCTTCTCCTGCTGTACTTATAGGGTGCTGACATCATCAGTGCTTAGATAGGGGAATGTGCATCCTGTAGAGTGTTTTCCCAGTTGCCAAAATGAACATTTCCTTCACACAGACTTGCACACACACTAACCCCCCTCCACACACACTGGGCAGTTGCAGGATTCAAACCCCTACCTAACTAGGTTATGACACTCGTGACAGACGCATTTGCAGAGCGCGCTATTTGCATTACTGGGAGGTTATACTTTTCCTGCTGTACTTATAGGGTGCTGATATCATCAGTGCTTAGAAAGGGGAATGTGCATCCTGTAGAGTGTTTTCCCAGTTGTCAAAAGGGACACTTCCCTCACACAGACTTGCACACACATCAACCCCACTCACCCACACACACACACACACACACACACACACACACACACACACACACACACACACACACACACACACACACTGAGCATTTGCATGGTTCAGACTCCTACCTAACTATATTATGGCACTTGAGGGAGACACATTAGCAGAGCACGCTATTCAAATTACTGGGCATCTGTTCTGCACCTGCAGTATTTATAGGGTGCTGACATCTTTATTTCTACAGAGGTATGTACATCTAGTACTACCTGTCAGGTGGGGGATAGCATATATATGCATTTGCAGCCACCTACTTCAGGGTCAGATATGCACATTGCACTGGCAGGTTATGTTCTATACCATGCTTCATGACCACAGGACCTGTAACACACAACACAACCAGTCCAGAACACCCCTCCCACATCCAGGACACACACTTTGCTTCCCTGGGAACAGTGCCGGGATATGCAGGTGTTCACATACACCATTCCAGTTGTTAACATCAGGTACAGGCATATTGTGTGTGGGAACTACTCAGGCCTCTACAACTTTACGCTACAGCCACTACAATTTGTGGGTCCATGTGCTATGGCAGAACCACTCACCACAGCCATATGGGGGAATACATATTGCACCTGTCCATCTGCAACATGGGTACTCACTGTTCCACACCAGAGGTAGACCACCATTGTTGATATCTGACCATACCCACATTTCCCTGGACATCAATATCCCATCCCCACCCCCAGGCAAGGATGTCACTGCAAACAAACTGTATTTAGCACAAGCAGACTCTACACTTGTGAAGACTGGGGTGGACGACTTCAAAGGACCCATGCTGGGGGACTATACTGGCCACTCTGCATAATCCTTGACAATTGCATTCTATGAGCATGTGTAAGGTTTGCATTGATCATGCTATCCCACATATACCCATGACTGCTCCACAACAGGACACCTGTCAGGTTTACACCAGCCATATATGAGCCATCCAACAGACAGAGTGAGCTAATACATTGCAGAGCTGTAGCCCACAGAGGGAGGACACCTGTGAACAGTACCGGCACGACACTTCAATCCCACATAATCATCACAACACAGTGTTGACAGTGGAATTGTCCAGACAATGCAGATAGGGCTCCCCTCAGTCTGTTATTGATGCCCACTTACTGTTAGAGGTCCTCAGCAACCCTCTTCCAGCACACACCAACAACATGGATGTGGCTTAGCACATTCAAACCCTGGGATCTCCACTGTGCCCTGCTTGACAGAGGCACAGCTCACTAGCCTCACACATTGCCTTATGTGACCTACTTTACAGTGGCACAGTAGCCTACTTTACTGGGGATGCAGATGCCAAACACACTCTGGCTAAGCTGTCATTCCCTAGGGCAAACAGCCTAGTATTGACCTCTACACCCATATGTTTAATTGTCAGATGCACAATATTTGTTGCTGTTAGACTGTTTGCAGGTCTTAATTGCCATAGCATTCCCTGTCCCTATGAACAACTTGTGTATCTGTGGAAGATGTTTGAATATGAGGGAGATGCACTATATCACTTATGTCTCTGTAGTCATTTACTGTGTGCACTGGGCAGATTGCTGTGTTGTGGTTGGTTCCTGGAATGACACGTATGGCCAACTGCTAAATGGAGATATGGCCTAAGTGTGTGAGCATGCCCAGTTCAGCCTTTCCATGGCATGTTGTTCATAGGTTCATAGGTTCATAGGTTTATACTAGGCTATCTGCCCTAAGGCATTTATAAGCCTAGCCCAAAGTTATGTGGCTTACGCCACCCCTTATGTTAGAAATAATGTGCCCATTAGTTTGTTGTGTCCAGCAGTGACACAGAGATGATTCCCGGGGTAAACCTACGATCTCCCATCCACCGGTCAAGATTTCTCTTGAACAGAGCCAGCGAGGTGCTCTGCCTCACATGGACCGGGATTTTATTCCACAGCATGGGGAGTCTCTGGGTGATAAATCTATCCCTCCAGCACGTCCTATTTATGTCCGTGCTAAGGTTTAAGTCACTTGCTCTAGTGGTTCTGGTGGATTTGGATTTTTTGAGGTGGAGCATGTCCATTAATTCCGGGTTGGTCATGGCCTTGTATGTCAGGCACAGGTCACCTCTGAGCAGATGGTATGCAACTGAATAGAGTTGGAGTTTCTTCAGTCTGGCAGTATATGACAGGTTTTGGAGTCCCTTTATCCTTTTGGTGAGGAACTTTTGGGGTCTCTCCAATTGCTGCAGGTGTCGGGTGAGATACATCCCGAATGGGGCATTGTACTTTCGATCATTGGTCTGATAAGTGAAGAGTACAGGGGAACAATGACCTCACATGATCTGGATGTGAATCCCTTCATGATCAGATGGGCAATGTAGAAGGTCTTCGAACCACTTTAGCAACGTGAGTGTCAAACGAGAGGCCACTGTCAACCTGGGTACCCAGGTCCCTGATAACCTCTTCTGTGCTTAGTGGGTTGCCACCTATATGGTAGCTTGGGTTACCTTGTTTTTCGCGAAGGGTATGACTATACACTTTTTTGCGTTTAACTTCAGGCCATGGCTCTGGCACCAGCTATCAGTTTCCGTGAGACCCCTCTGAAGGATTTCTGTGTCCGATGTACTATCCACTATGGCACCCAGTTTGCAGTCATCCGCAAACTTTGTCAGCCATAGTCCTCCTATGTTTGCCTGTACTTCTGAGAAGTAGATGCTGAACAATAGGGGGCCAAGGACTGAGCCCTGTGTGCACTGGGCAGATTGCTGTGTTGTGGTTGGTTCCTGGTCTGACATATGCCTCATTTATCAAAGTGTGCAAGCATGCCCAGTGTGAGCTTTCCATATGTTGAACTCTGCAGTCCACCACATATTTGGGTGGGTGTGAACTTCAACAATATCTCACATTTATGGTTGTGTGTTGGGTGTCATGTTGTGTACTTACTGGCCAACTGCTTCGTGTCTGCCACAACAGGAATTATACTGTGCCCGCAGGGATTGCATGGGATACTTTGCATACAGTTGTCAACATCCTTTCATAATGACCTAACACTGTAGTATCGTATAGTGTACTGGTTCAGTACTTTCACTGTGGTGGACAGTATCCTGGGCTTTAGTCCTATCACTGCTTGACATCTTCATAGTGAGCACAACAGACTGTGTAGGGGCCAGTTGTGCACATATGACCATGTTGCATTATGTTCAGATATGGACTACCTACACCAGGCTTGTCCAACATTGGTAGTGTATTCCACAACATAGGTGGACATTGGCAAACACTAGCGATGTTCCCTAGGCCATTTCTGATGCTAGTCACAGAGTGTGTTTGTCCTACGACACACATTGTAACTGGAGTTTACCATGACATATGTCATGGTTAGTATACTGTGCCTCCATCTACCTCTGACATAACAGTGATACCCAGGGTAAACCTACCATCTCCCATCCACTATTCAGGATTCCTCTTGAGGGGTGTTGATAGGTGACTCTCTGGCTAACCTGTACTGGGAGTTTACTCAAGAGTGGGGGTGGCTTCTGTGTTATGGATCATTCAGTACAGCTTGTCCTATGTATGTCAGTGCTGGGGTTCAGGTCTCTCATGTGCATAGCTCACTGCCATTCAGATTGTACAAGGGGTAGCATGTTCATTGATTCCAGCTTGGACATGGCTTCATACATCAGTCACAGCTTGCCTCTGGGTGGGCAGTATGGCAGTGTGTGGAGCTGCAGTTTGTTTAATCAGGCAACACATGGCATCTGTTCATGCTCTTTGCTACTCCTGGTGAGGTACTATTGTGGACTTTACAGTTGATGGAGGTGTCTGCTGAGGTACATACCACAGGGGCTATTATAGTCAATTGTGATGCTGATGAAGGATGACTGCAGAGCCACAGTGACCTCCCCTTATCTAGATCTGACAACCTTCATGATTGGGTGGGTATATGGTATGTTTCTGTGAACACTACAGCCACATGTTTGTCCAATGCAGGATATCTATCACCTTGTGTCCCCAGGTCTCTCATTACATGTTAGTGTAATGGGTTAACACCTGTGTGGTAATTGGTGGGCACTTACTGTATATCCACGGTGGTTGTCTATACACATTTCTGCAATTAGCTTGCTGACATGGCTATGGCTCCAGTTGTCTGTTTCTATGTGGCCCTTTTGTGGGTTGCTTGTGTCAGCTGGGGGTCAGATATGGTGGGCAGTTTGTACTCCTCTGCATACATGTTCAGTCACAGTCCTTCCATGTTGGCCTGTACCTATGGGACATATATATGGAATGGGGGAGGTCCCAGGACCAAGCCTTTTGGGATGCCACTCATATCTGCTTTGTAGTCTGACATGGATGCAGCATGTCTGACCATGTCAGTTCTGTCCTTGGTCTGGTTTGCAACCCCTCTACTGACATAGGGATTTATATTTAAGCTGGTGAACATATCCATACTGAACTCATAGGGTATTGTCTGGAAGCATTTGCACGGTCCAGCTACGCTGTGTGGACCACATTGCCCTCATCGATGACCTTAATGACTGTTTCAAATGGGTCAAACATGTGTAGGGGCAGGATCTGCACTTACGACAGCGACACTGGGTAGGGTCCGGTGTCAGTAGGTCCCCGATAGCTTTATGTCTGCGGTACATGCTGATCCTTTACATAGCTGCGCAGATCAAGCTTGTCAGGATCCTGGGGTGGTAGTTTGCAGTATCCATTCAGGCAACACCTTTGTTGTGAAGGACCACTGTTGTTGTACACTGCTCTTTGGGTACATATCCTGTGGTAAGGCTGACATCGGGCAGTAGTGTGATTTGGCATTCCATTCTTCTTGGAGTCCATGTTGGCCTCAGCCCAGGACACCACCTCATACCTTTGCTGCTGTGTGTTTGCTTTGTAGATGATGGCTGTTACCTCAGCATCTGCAATGTCAGGGTGCCAGCAGTCTGCTGGGATAGATATTTTGCATTCTGGGGGTTGCACTGCACCTGTCAGGTTGTATGTTGGCAATATGTGTGTGTGTTTGGTATGTTGTTTGTAATATCTGTGTGATTCGGAGCATATCTATGAATTCCCAACGTGGTTCCTACCATCAGTTGAGTAAGTCTTGTGATTATCCTTAGTGTCCTGTACAATTTGTATCTTCATAGGTTCATAGGTTCATACTAGGCTATCCACCCTGGGGCATTAGTAAGCCTAGCCAGAGTATGTGTGTCTTTCGCCACCCCTTGCTATGTGAATATTATGGCCATTTATGAATTTCTTTACTGTGCCTCTGTCTGGACGTGACACAGTGAAGACCCCCAGTGTACATCTACAATCATCCATCCACTTGGCAATATTCCTGTTGAGGGGTGTCAGTGAGGGGCTCTGCCTAACATGGAGTGGGATCCTGTTCCAGGGTTTGGGGAGCCTGTGGGTTATGTATCTGTCCCTCCAGCACATCCTATTTCATTATGTGTTGAGGTTGACATCTGTCACTCTCACAGCTCCAATGGCTTTGATTTCCTGGGGTGGAGCATGTCCATTACTCCTGTGTTGGACATGGCCTTGTACAACAGACATACAATGCCTCTGTGTAGGCAGTCTGTGACTGCATTCAGCTGGGGTGTCTACAGCCAGGCAGCATATGACATATATTTGACACCCTTTATCCTCTTGGTGAGGTACCTTTGAGGTCTTCCTAACCGCTGCAGGTGTCAGGTATGGTACATCCCATATGAGTCATTGTACTAGATTATGGGTCTGATAAGGGAACAGTACAGAGGCACAGTGACCTCTGTTGATGTAGATGTGAATCCTTTCATGATACAGTGTCCAATATAGACAGTCTTCCTAGCCACATTGGCATTGTGAGTGTCACATGACAGGTTACTGTCGACTTGTGTCTCTAGGTCCCTGATTACTCCTTGCATACATAATGGTTTACCACCTGTGTGGTAATTTGTGAGTACCATGTTTGGTATTTGGTGGGACATTCATACTGTCCAGTGTCTTCAGGATGTCTGGGTGGGGTTCCTGTGTGTGAGTGTGGTCTGTCGCATGCTACAGACTGTACAGCAGTTTTGACTACAGTTAGGTGCACATGGGTGGTCTCCACTGCTTCGTGCATTGTCAGTTACCTGGCTGTATGAGTGTCTGTGCTGCATATGGATACTCCTCCTCCTTTGATGTTTTGGTCCAGGTGTTGGGGCCATAACGCATGATATGTGGTATAACCTGGTAGTGCTGGTGTGCTGTCAGTAGGCTTGCAGCAGGCTTCTGTCACTGCACAGACATCGATGTTCTCCATACTGGGAAGTGCCTCAGGAGCATGCATATTGCAGTTTACACATCTGGCATTGGTCAGCATTACCCTTATGTTTCTTACCACTTATGTTTTCTAGGGTGGTGGGTTAGTCTTTCGGCCTTGCCTATTACATCTCTATGGAGGTGGCAAAGACCTTATCCAGTATCCAGGCAGGGGGTAACAGGTGCAAGCCATCCTTGGAACAGCAGCATGGCTTGTCATGCATGACATCTCAAGCAGACAGACATTAGACCCTCTTGGACTGACAGCTGTAATTGTGCCACCTGTTAAAGCTGATAATTCTGTGTTTGTACTGTGGCATCATTCTTGGTGAGGGTTGGATGCTGCAAATGGCCAGTGTCATACCGGCCTGGAGTACATACTCAGAGAGCTCATTCATGTCTCTTTTCATGTAGTCCAGGGAGGTACATCTCAGGTCATTCACACCAGCATGGACAATGAGTGCATCATATTTCTGCTTGCTTTGGGGTGACCTGCGTACTTGTGTTATGTGGCATATTGTGGCAGCCTACAGGCAGCTTACTGTACCCTTTCCCTTGTTCAGTCTAGTGAGTGGGATAGCAGTGTGTCTGCCTATACAGACACCTATTACAACTGTATCAGGCATGTTGTTTCTCCTTCTGGCCTGTGACTGTTTGGCACACCAGCTTTGTGTACTATGTGTTGCATGTGCTATGTTTGGAGGTTGTGGTTGCTTGGGGTCTGTTTTGGAGGCCTCTGTTGGTGTAGTGTGTTTGTAATTAGGGCCTCCGGGAATGTTTTTCTGTGTTTATGTGTTTGGTTTACAGTTGTGATAGGTCTATGTGGGACTGGGTTTGTAGGGTATGTGGTTACCTTCTCCTCTTGACTAGTTTTGACAGTACTGAGTTGGGGGAGCTCAGCCTCCGGTTTGGATAAATGGTTGCATCTCTCACATATATTTGTATTTATTGGGGGGAGTTGAGGGTTGTCTGTGTACTTGGGGCAGGTGTAACATTGCCTCAGGATTCACAGATTCTACTTGTTGTGGCTGGCCTTAGTGGATTGTATGTGTGGACATATTTTATTGCCATACTACTGATCAGTGATTACTTCCCTTTTTATGTTTGCTCTATCATGTAGTAGCTTCCTCATTCTCTTGCATGGTTTGGTAATGGCTGGAGTCCAGCATGCCAGATGCCTGCATGTATGGCATTGTGTCTTTTTGTTATTTGTGATTGCATAATCCAAGCATTCCTGGCTGTGTTCATGGAATGCCTGTATAACATGTTTTGTGGTGTGTCCCATATTCTGCACCTGCACAGGGCCTTTAGTGGCTTCCACATCGGTTTGGAGGGGTGCAACTTATACTTTACACATGTTTTTCACTGTGGTTTTCTGGCCAGGGACTGTGGTCAGGATGTGTATATCTGGTGTGATTACTCTATGGTCTGGTCTTACCAGTGAGGGATACACTTCTCATCTTGCCATCCAGTACGCATGTTGCTGATTATCACATCCAGTATGCTTACCCCTGTTGTGGGAGTGGTACATTGTTCCTAGGCATTTTGGTTTATGGATTCTGGGAACTTTTCTCCTACTGTGTTGGTGCTAATATAATACTTCCAGTGTATGTCTGGGTATTTTCAGTCTACCAATATAATGTGGTTTGGGGGGCTTGATATATTCATGTATTCCAACATAGGCCAGGTGCAGTTCCTGGTGTTAGGACAGTAGTCTGCAGCAGGCTATATACTGAGAGGCGGTTTTAGCCATTGGTATTTGGCCATGGCTAATCCATGCTGCTTCTTGTTGTGGTACCGACATGGGGGTGTGGTTATCCTTGACAATTATTGCTAGTCACCCTCCTTTTGTAGCTTGTTCCATGTTTTGAGGCTGTACAGCACAGTATGAAGTGTAACCTGGTAGTGTTAGGGTGCTGATGTGAGCCTTGACCCAGTTTTCTATTACAGGACTGATATCAACATTTTCCATACTGTGTGCGTTTACACTGCATGCATTTTGCTGTTTAGACTTCTGGCATTGGGTAGCATTACATCCAGGTTCCTATCCTTTGTGGTACCTATGAAGGTGGGTTTGTGTTTTGAGACTTACCTATTCAGGGCATGCTGTGGGTACTGACAGCCTTTGCCAGTATCCATGGGGCCTGGACTGATAGGTGCACGCCACCCCTAGCAGGTGGTGCATCATGTCATGCTCAGCATGTCTTCCCAGGCTGAAACACATTGGCTCCCCTTTGACTAACTACATTACTTCAGCCAGTTATTGCAATTGATCATCCCATCATCATTTTGTGGCTTCATGCTTGGTGAGGGTGGATGTTAGTCAGGGTCGTCAAGTGTGCATATAGTACATGGTGTTACATTACTTAACACATGGCATTCATGCCTCAGGTGGTGCTGCAGGGCTGCCTCTGTCGGATGCACTTATTACACTCCCTGTACATGTTTGTGAGCAGCATGTCATTTTAGGCATCCCTTTTATTATTTGAGTGAGTCAGAGAGGGGTATCATTCCCAGGGTTCCTACTGAGCCAGTGTATGTGCTATGCGTTGCCTCTTTGCCAAGGCCAGAGCATACTGGGCACGCCTCCTTCTGCCTACTGGGGCAGGCTCAGGTTGTTCCTCCTCCGAGTCACTCTCTGCCTGTGATGGCCTTGGCAATGGTGGGGGGCTGTTTGGCCCAGACCTATGCTGGTCCTGCTGCAGCTGTTTTCGCAAGATCATATTATGTAGCATAGCACATACCATAAATGGCAATTTGCTAAATGCAGACTTCTTCAGAACAATAAACACAGTTACAATTCATCCTTATAAAAACTTTTTGGCATCAAAAAGTTTTTAAAAGAATGAATTGTAACTGTGTTTATTGTTCTGAAAAAAGTTAGCGTTATAAAAGCACTTAACATATTTGTTACTATCTAGTAGTTTTAGATGTTTGTATAATAAACGTTTTGAGCTATGGTCATCTCGCTACTTTTTATTAACATAGCTGATGGTGGGTTGCCATCCGTTATTTGAAAATCATGTAAATATTGTTGAATGTCCACAGAAATAACTGTAACATGACACAGCAGAGCAATTGTGTTCACTTACATGTTCCCACTATTAAGTAGTATTCCTCATCCATTACAAATTCACACAGTTAGCCCTCTCAAAGATAATGAGGAACACTGCATGCCCCCAGTGTAGCACCATACCTTTGCAATGGTAAAGCATTGCACACAACAGTTGTAAAGTAATGATGTACATTACAGTCTCAGACTTTAAAAACAGTCCCAAGATCAAACTACAGACAGGATGCAGAACAAGGAGAGTAACAAGTAACATGGAAAGAATACCATATATTCCATTGTGCCATGCCAGGACATCAGCTTTGAACACCAAACTAACAACAGGCTAAGCTTCTTCAACACATAACCGTAAATGAGGTTTGCCTCACCGCCCTACACAAAACAGTGGGGTTCCCTTCTTTTTTTTTTTAAAAACAGCTTTATTGAAAACATTAATATAATGAACAGATATTTTGAAAAAAATTGAATATGTTGAATTTTTAAATTACAATATTAAAAAAAGAAAAAATTAATACAATAACTATAATAAAACAGTAAACTATGTACAATGATGTTCACTATATATTGAATAACAAGATCAATTAATTTGTTTGGCGGAAGAAAAAGGAAAACAAGGACTAAATGATTAAAAAAAGGAAAGATTACTGCTTTAATCATTTATCCAGTTCTTTAACTAATAATTCATGCATATTTTCCCATTTGTAATATAATTTTGTATTCATTATAGATTTAGATTTAATAGTTAACATTTCTAACTTAGATATTTCTAAGAGAAGACCTATAAACTCTTTAAATGAGGGAACTGATGAGGAATTCCAATTTCTTGTAATTATTTTCCTGGCAATGGATAATATAGACCAGAGCAAAGAATATTTGTTTTTATTTATACAGTCTGGGACAGGTGTATTGAGTAATACAAGTGACTTTGTAAGCATAAAATTGTCTGTAAAAATTGCCTGCAAAAAAGAGTTAACTTCTTCCCAAAATTTCTTTAATAGTACACAGTCATAAAATATATGATTCCAATCAGCATTTGTTACTGCATTACATCTCCAGCAAACAATATCTTGTTTAGTTATCTTGCTCATTTTCTGAGGTGTGATGAAAGATT
This sequence comes from Protopterus annectens, assembly GCF_019279795.1. NCBI lineage: Eukaryota > Metazoa > Chordata > Ceratodontiformes > Protopteridae > Protopterus > Protopterus annectens. The sequence goes on from NC_056739.1 coordinate 1,952,718,036, forward strand.
TATGTAAAAATCTCCATGTGAAGATTCTCCATTTAATGGAGGAAGTGTTTTTTCTGGCTGATTGAAGGAAATTAACTTTGTCTTTTTCTGAGAGAATAAAGCTATTGATTACTAAAAATGAATTCCAATAGTTATCTGAATATACATCTAGATCTTGCTTAATTGCTTTATAAACATATGATATACTGTTTTTAACTGGTAAAGTATTATAAGTGTATAAAATCAACTATTGAATACATTTGGGTATTGAATTTTTAGCATTTGAGGGGATTAAAATGAGCTTATCCAGAATATAGTTTCTAAACTCTTGCAAATCTGACCAAAGTAGAGTGTTAAGGTTGTAGTCATCTATAAGAGCATTAATAGATTTTGCCTCATTTTTATTTAACATTTGATGCCAAAACATTAATTGTTTTTTGTTTAAATAATAACATTTTAGAATGATTTGGCAGATAGAATTATGCCTTGCATATATGCAATAGGGAAGATGAGGAACTGCCAATTTTCAAAGATTCTAAACCTAAATATATAGTTTTCAAAGGCCCTTAGAATTAAAATTGCATAAGTAGATTTAAGCATTTGAATGGAATAATTGGAAAAATACTGTCTCAAATTCCATATAAATGAATTATTCATTAACTGTGGTAGATGTTTATTATCTTTGTTATTGGTATTTTGGGATAAATTTAACATAATTTCTTTCCATTTTACAAAATACTCTCCATCTATATCTATAAGATAAACAATTGTTTTAATAACTGATGAAATTGAATAAAGTTCTAGATTTGGTAAATATATACCTCCATTTTCCCAGCTATACATATGATAGGACAATTCAGTTCTAGGCTTTATCGGATGCCCTAAAAAGTTCTTAATCAGTGGGTTAAATTTTTTAATAAAAGAGACTATAGGGGGAATAGAGATAGACTGTATTATGTATAAGATCTTTGGAAGCAAGATCATCTTTATAATGGAAAGTTTTTCATCCATTGAAATAAAATCTTGTTCCATTTACTAATTAGAGCCTCTATGATTGCTATACTTTTACTACAATTTAGGTGTAAGATGTCTTTAATATTGGTTGCTATAATTATACCTAAATATGTTATTTGTTGGGACTGAGGTATATATTTTTTATATTGGTCATGTATATTATAACTTTTGGAACCAATTAGAAGAATCTGTGTTTTAGAGTTATTAAAATTAAGACCAGAATTTTTTTGAAATATATCCATACTTTTTAAACAATTCTTGTAATGTAGGGTTAGTACCACCAAGAGTGATTAATACATCATCAGCAAACATTTGGATTTTTGATGTTTCATTACAATTTAACCTATATCCTTGTATATTATTGTTATCCCTTATTAGGTTAGCCCAAGGTTCCATAATTAATGTGAATAAAAGTGGCAATAGAGGGCAACCTTGTCTGGTTCCTTTTACAATGGGTATGTTCTGGGATATACTTGTACCTATTTTTATGTAGGCTTGACTTTCATTATATAATTGAGTTATAAGGTTAATAAATCTATTCGAGAAGTTTAAGTCCTTCAGTAAGATAAAAAGTTCCAATTAACTGAGTCAAAGGCACAGTTAATATCTAAACTAACAAGAGTCAAATTAGTCTTTAAGGATTTACTGATTCAATTAAAGTTATTGTTCGTTTGATGTTATCACAAGAAGTTCTATTAATTATAAAACCTGTTTGATCCATATCTACCAGGGATGGTAAAAAAAAATAAGTCTATCAGCATAAATAGACATGAACATTTTATAGTCTGTGTTTAATAATGAAATGGGCCTATATGAAGCACATTTTACAGGATTGTTATCAGACTTTAGTATGGGGGAAATAAATGTGTATTTCCAAGAGGGAGGTATAATGTTGTTATTCTGAACTATATTGAATACTGTATGTAGTAGAGTTAATGCTTTAGCAGGCAAAACCTTGCAGATTTCAGAAATTATACCATCGTTACCAGGAGCTTTATTTTGCTTAAGTTTGGTTATTTCATCTTTTACTTCTTTAAAATATATTTGTTTATCTATTAATTTTATTTGTGCTTCTGACAGTCTATTCTTTATATTATTATGTATAAAAGATTGAATATCTTTTGTACTATTAATGCTATCATTGGGTTGGTTTAATTTTAAACAAATTCTGTAAACTCACTTAACATATTTGGTAAATCAGAAACCATTTTTTTTGTTGAAGAATATATTTCTTTAATATAGTGAAGTTTATTTAATCTTTTAGTCTTGTTAGCTAGCATATTCTTGGATCTAGGATTTATAGAAAAAGTTATAAGTTGATATTTTTCAAGATTTATCATGACATTATGGTTTAAAATTTCCATATATTTATTGTTTAAAATGTTTATTTCATTCATTCTATCATTCTTATCTGGATTCTTTGAAGCATCAAGCCTTAAAGCATCTAACTTTGTTTGTATATCTTTAAGGTATTTATCCCATGAAATGTTTTTCTTTTTATACCAATCAATAATTTTACCATATAGGTAAGCTTTTAGAGCATCCCAAATGTATACTTCAGAAGTTCCCTGTGTACTATTAAGTTCAATAAAATTTTGTACTTCTGTAGTGAAGAAATCAATAAAATATTTCAGTTTAATTATGTAGGCTAGTATTCTTTTAATTTGAACATTAAATGTGGAATTTAGTATAAAATCAAATGTTATGGAATTATGGTCCGAAAGGGGACAATAAATCACTTTTGAGTTTGATAAGAAATCAGTTAAGTTATTGGAAATTAATACCCTATCTAGTCTTGAATATGAAGTATGTCTATGTGAGTAGAATGTATAGAACAGCGATTTAGCCTCAGTAAAGTTAATAATATCTTTCATCATATGTGAATCTAAACATTAATTTAGCTATAGTTGGAATTTTCCTTTTACCACTGTTACTAAAGTCTTTTCATAGGTTATTACTAGGCTAACTGCCCTTGTGGGTCATTTTAAACCTAGCCATCTACCCCATGTGAGAATCAAACCCTGCACTTTGTGTTTGCAAGGTAAACACCTTAACCATTATGCCAGTCTCCCATCCCATCTTTATGTCAGAAATGCAATTAAAATCCCCAGCAAGAATAACACTACCCTTAGAAAACTGAACTATGTGGAACTATATGTTCTATATGTTGTTTCACTGTTGTAGATCCGATGCCAGGAATCCAATACATATTTATTAATGTCAGAAGTTTCTTATTAAATTCTATAATAACTGAAGATAACATCCCCTTGTTGTCTTTGTAGGTATCCATTATTTTAGGCATAGGTAATGTATTTTTCCATAGTATGCCCCCCCTTTTTTGTATGTTCTGAGCTAATCAAAAGTTTGTAAGATTTGGATTCCAATGTTGCGACATCTTCAGTTAGTAAATGAGTTTACAATGGAGAAATATTAATTGAGAATTATGCAATTTAAGAGGTTTGTTCAAAGATCTTCTCTTATTAGGATTATTTAATCCATTGGTATTTAATGATATACACTTTAATGATGTCATGAAACATTAATGTTCTGAATGCCTGTTGTTGAACAACTCTCCTTTTTTCCCATATTTTATAAGTGAATAGAAATTGACTATTAGGAATGCAATTATAATTGACACATAAAGCATATAAAACTTTTATCCAATAAAATATGTTTATATCAATTTCAATTTTGTAAGACTTGGTGAACATCATAATAACTATTAACAGAAACTTATAACATTTACTATTTACAATGACCCCCCATTAATATTCCTAAATGTGCATGCTGATTGGTCAGTGTGCACATTGTAAATTAGACTTATACTAATGGAAAAAGGTCTGGTCACCCAGACCTTTTCCATTAGTATAAGTCTTTTTTTTTTACAGCGACGGAGATTGCACGATCTCCGTTGCTTTTTAGAAACTGTCTCACTATGTTAAAGGAGTTTAACATAGTGAGACAGCTTTAAAAAAAAGTAACTGAGATCTTCCTTTCTCTGTTGCTTTTTTTAAAGCTGTCTCGCTATGTTAAATGGGTTTAACATAGCGAGACAGCTTTAAAAAAAGCAACAGAGATTCTCTGTTGCTTTTTTTAAAGCTGTCTCACTATGTTAAACTTCTTTAACATAGCAAGACACTTTGTAAAAAGCAACGGATATCTTGGTTTCTCCGTTGCTTCCACCCACATCTCTGATGTACTGTGTAAGCATTTGCATGTGCAGTACATCAGAACTGCCGCAGAATACCAGACAGCTGCGGAAGAGCAGCACAGAGGCATTATACAATGCCATTATTTAAGAAAAGTAAGTATTTATTTTCTTAAACAATGCCATTGTTTAATAGCAGTAACCCACTTCTGGGTGTGGGTAATGCTGGAATTACCCATGGTCATCTTTGTTTGGCCACTTGGGCTTCACCCTCATGACCAGACCACACCATCCATGGGTAAATCCAGCATTACCCACACCCAGGCATGGGTTATTGCTTAAATAACATAGACTCTTTCAAACCCCCCCCAGAGTTAAAAACTCCTAATTTGAGTGAAATCTGTCACCCAAATTGACCAACAAGTTAGCAGCAACACTCATCTCTTCCCTGTCTAAATATATATGTTGTTGCATAATTTAACAAACACCCATTAGAATTATATGTACCAGTTCAAGAATTAAAGTAAATCAAATGTAACTGTTTCATTTTAATGTTTGTCAAATTAATTCAACATATCATAAATACCAGTCACGTATTATATAATAATACAAAAGTCATAGGTAATTTATATGTAATGAACTGCTATAGTAGTCAATAAGTAGACTAATCTCCTGTCTCTTTAAGTATTGTGCCAATATCTAACAACACAATTTCCCCATCTCCATGTATCTGAAAATAAGAGCATAAAAAAATTACATTTTAGTTTCCCAATGTAGTATGAGGTTCCAGTAAAAGTGCTAAGTATTTTCTAGGAAGGAATGCATTTCCTTTCTTTCCTTTAAGACCTTTAGTAATCTGGAAAAACTTCTAGATTTGTCAGAATATATCAAAATACTAGTTTATATGGTAAACATCTGTATCTGAGACTATACTGTATGCAGCAAGCTATATTTATTTAGAATATGTTATTTTTTAATCATTATTTGTTTATTTGTTGTCTGTACTAGAATTATTCTCAATTCTGATTTTTATGACTTGGAATGGAATATTAACTTCTGCTTAGGTCTCATGTAAAGATTTATATATAATTATATATATATATATATATATATATATATATATATATATATATATTTATGAATACTTTAATGATGTTGTTAATGATGTTAGAGACTGTGGTGGTGTGGCAGTTAGCATTGTCACCTCACAACAAGAGGTTTTCTGGTTCGATTCTTGGCTGGAGCACCTTCTGTGTGGAGTCTGCATGTCCTCCCTGCAGTCAAGTGATGCTGAAAGACATATAGGTAGGTGAATGGGTGAGCCTTCTTTGAAGGTTGGGCATTGGGCTGGCACCTCAGCACTGTAAAAATCCAATGCCAATCATTAGCATACCGGAGTTCCACTGTGGCGACCCCTAACTGGGAAAAGCCAAAAGAAGACTTTAATGATGTTGTTATATATGCCATATATTTGTTATACCAATCAAAAGAAGCTTAACTTAAATAAAATATAATTATAAATACAAGTGTAGAAACATAGGTGTATAAATGTTTATAAACACTCATAGATGCAGTTATATTATACAGTTTACTTAGCTGTAGTTCTTTCATTTAACCTGTAGATGGCATCAGAGACCATCTATTCAAGCTATTATCCAGCTCTGTGAAGGTTCTCATCACCACAGAGTTCATTCTGGAAAAGTCTCCATGGAAATGGCACTTTTTTCTTGCTTTCTATTGAGGCAGTTGCAGTATGAACAGGTACCAAAATTGTTCAGCAGCTCAGATGCACGAGATTAAGGAGGGAAAACTTTTGCAGGTATTTTCTTCTTTTTTTTTTATTTTTTGAAAGCTATAGACTATCTCATGGCAGTACCAGGAAACACAAAACCAGTAAAACAAAAAGGCAATAGGAGGGAGAATGCCAATACAAAATAGTGCAAAGCCGACAAACTCCATCTCATAAACCCAGCAAACCACTAGACCACCATGAGCACATGAATCCACATTAAGCCCTCCATTTTAACAATATTGCTATGTATGCTATATGCTTGTTGAAGCAGCAGTAGCATTGTTTCCTCAAAGCAAGAGGTTCTCCTGTTTGATTCTCGGCTGGAGCTCCTTCTGTGTGGAGTCTGCATGTCCTCCCCGCGGTCGAATGGCGTTCGAAAGACATGTGTGAATGGGCATGCCTTCATTGAATGTTGGGCATCAGGCTGGCACCTCGGCACCGTAAAAATCTACTACCAATCATTTGTGGACCAGAGTTCTGCTGTGGCGACCCCTAACTGGGAAAAGAAGAACAACATCATGCTATATGCTTGTTATACCAATTAATATAACATTTACATAAGTATAATATGATTATGAAGACAAGTGTATAAAATGTAAGGGTTTCAATGTGTCAAGAGTTCTCTGTTTATTAACATTCATAAATGTTTAACTATAGCAGACGTATTATATAGGTTATTTAGGTGCAGTTTTTCAAATGAGCTGTAGACAGCATTAGAAATGGTCTATTCTAGCTATTACTCAGCTTTTGCAAAGCTTCTCAGCACAGGGTTCAGACTGTAAATGTTTCCATGGAAACTACACTTTTTTCTTGCTGTCCATTGTAGCGGCTGCAATATGAGGACAAACCAGGGTTATTTAACAGATCAGATGCACCTACTTGAGGAGGGAAAACATTTACAGCTTTTCACTGAGAAAGCTGTTGATTAGCTCGTGGCAAAACCGGGAAACATAAAAACAAGCAATAATAGAAGCATAAGGAAGGAAGAGAAGCAATAGCAATATAAAACTTAAAAAAAACCCAACAAACTCCATCTCCCAAACCCAGTAAGCCACTAGACCACCACGAACATATCAATCCATAGAAAATCCTCCATTCCTTCACAACCAACAGCAAAGAGGAAAATAGAGAGAAAAATAAAAGAAATAAATTAAAGCCTCTCAATAAATATTTACATTTTTTATAGATAAACATATCAGGTCACTGAAAGGAAGAAAACATGAACTTTTCATGTATATTACCACAAATAGTATCACATTCCAGCAGCAGAGCAAGGGATGGGAAACATAATTATTAAAGCAACATTATGGCAACAATATCAATGAAGAGTCTCTCTTCACAAAAAGACAGGGAAATAAAATGGCAAACAGTTAAAAACAAATGAAACAGATTCTATTGTAACAAAGACTCTCATGTTCTCATCTATAAGTCTCCGTTCTACTATAGTTCCCAAAATACCATAAATTTCAGTCCCAAACATATGGAGCATTTATTATAACAGACAACATCCACTATTTTAAAGATAATAAATGAATGAATAAATAAATAGCTTTTACTTGCTATAGAAATTGAGCTAGAATAAACTAGACTTAATAATAACATACTACAAAATACCATTAAAACAACTATATACCATAAAAAGACATTTAAACAACAAAGACTCACCTGTTGAACCATTTCCACTTCCCCAACTTCTGGGTTAGTTTTTAAGACTTGGGTAAATAAAAGCCATAATAAAATAGTTGAATTAGTCACTTATTCTTGAGTTTCTTTTTATGTTCAGAAACCTTCCTGGAACTGTTATTAGCATTTCTTTTAAGGCTGGCATTTGCCCATTCCATATCCTCTATTTTATCAAGCAGTTTTCTTGTTTTGACAAAGGTAATGGCAGAGTCTATGTCATCAAATATTTTTGGACCATCTTGCAGAAATATTTTTAATCTGGCAAGAAATAATAGGTGCATCTTTATTTGGGCTTTCTTTAGTTCTTTTACCATTGGCAAAAAAGCCTTTCTTTTGGCAATTACAGAAGAGGAGTAATCATTATCAAAGTGTATGACATTTTCTTTAAATTTGATAGGAGATTTAGCCCAAGCAGTCTTTAACATTATCTTCTTGTCATGAGAAGATAAAAACTTCACTATAACAGAGTTAGTAGAATTGGTTTTACCTTTTTTTTTGTAGTTGCCAAGGACCTGTGTGCTCTTTCTATCCCATATGAGAGAGCTTCAGGAAGCTGTAGTACCTCAGGGAACCAAGATGTTAAGAATTTTTCCATATTACCTTTTTCAACATTATCAGGCAGACCAAAACATCTAATATTATTTCTTCTTGATCTATTCTCTAGATCATCAATTTTTGTTTGTAAAAGAGTATTTTGTTTTAAGAAAAAGTCTATATTGTGCTCACTTTCTTGAATTCTAGTGTCCATATCATTTAGTGACGTCTCTATACCAGTAATCTGTCTCTTTTGCTGCTTAAGGTCTTCGTGTAACGTTTCTATTTGCTGGGAACATTTTTCTTTGAAGTTATCCAGCTTCACATCCATTCTATCAATCTTTGCCATCAGTTCTTGAATATTAGTTAATAGTGACTGAAGTTCTTTCTTAACAGTTGTTTCTTGAAGTGTAGATTTGGAATAGCTCATTCTGTAGTCTGAAGTCCAAATATTTTTCTCTAGTACTTTTTGACAGGAAAAAATTAAAAAAATGCCAAAATGTTTATATACTATCCTAAAGAATGATTAATAGATTCCAAATATGTAAAAAAAAAACAAAATTAGGATAGATATACTCAAAAAATCCTATCATAAATATTCTGTAAAGACAGAGCAGAGAGAAAGTGCTGTTACTCAGTGCTCATCTTGGCCACGCCCTCAGATGGGGTTCCCTTCTTTGACTCATACCAATAACTCATCTGTGATATCAATGTACATCATGTTGCACTTCATTGTGTGAATTGTGCTTGTACTAGTGTGTTGCATAGCTGTTTCTGTGACAATGAGGAATAAGGCATCCATCCTGTGATCTCAAGATCCATTGGTATGGAAGTTCAAATCCTACACTATGTAGACATTTATAAGGTGTACTTTCATTTTCTACTGTGGTTAACATACCTAGCTTTTATGCATTTCACTTCTTTACTCTGTTTCACTTTCCTTTACTTATGGGATAAGGGATATAGAAAACATCCATGTCTTTTACTAGTACATGTCAGTCCTGGTGTAAATTGCCTACGTTTAGTCAAACATGACAGATGTTGTTTTCTGATAAGAACAAGACCACTGCCTTGTTTGTAGCAGAAAACAAAAAGTGTCATGTTTGGCTCTGCTCATCTATTTTACTCTGAGCACCGCATTACTAAAACTGGCCAAAGAAGACCACCTAGGAAGCAGGCTGCCAAAATAGAAACTGGATATATTCAATTATTGCCCTTGGTCTCTACATAAAAAACAGGTCTGGAGTACAGACTCAGCTGGTGGATGTGAGCACTGTGGCTTGTGTTTGTGCACTGATCCCCTACTTGCAAAGAGGTGTAATTCTCATGCATGTACATTTGGCTCACCATCCCAAAAACCCATTGTGTGCTTCACTATTGGTCTGTCTATGTGATGCTTCATTGTTGATCTGTATTGGATATTACATTGGAAACATAACACAATAAGGTCCATATGTAAGCATGTCTCATATATTTACAGTACAACAGTATGTTGCCCACCTCCCAACTCCCCCAAACACATCAGTACAACATTGAGGATTCATTCCTTTTTTCAAATGTATCAGTCATGCTACCAGCTATAATATTTGCTGTAGTGTGCTCTCATATGGACAGGAGGTTATTAGCAGAATACTGCTATTAGGGTAATAGCCTCATATAATACTATGAGGCTATATGCCTAGGCAGGATTTACATGCTGTTGTTCACTACAATGAGCTGCTGATGTCATCTAGTATAAGTGCACCTGCAGTATAATGGGAATTATGCTTGTGCCATGGCACTTACATTATGTACTGTGTTCTGTAGTCTGTGAACTTAGCTAGGTAGGAGTTCTATTCCCACTGTGATCAACTGTTTGTGTGTCACCAATCAGCAAAGAACACCCAGTTTCCTACATTTACTTCACCAAGGCCATGGTTTTCCACTATTTTGATACTTGCACAAGCTCACAAATCCACTTCACACAAGCGTCCCAACCTATTGTCATTCACATGGCCTGATGATGTCACCTACTATAAGTTCAGCTGCACTCACATAGAAATCCAACTTGTGTCATAATGCTTGAATTAAGTACTGTGTTCTGTAGTCTACACATTTAGATAGGTAGGAGTTATATTTCCACTGTGGTCACCTGTGTGTCTAGTCAGCAGAGTATACCTGGTATCCTACAGTTACTTCACCAAGGCTATGGTTTCCCACTCTTTTGATACTTGCACAAGCTGATGTAGCCACTTCACACAGATCTCCTGACCTATTGTCACCCACATGGCTTGATGATGTCACCTGCTATAAGTTCATCTGCAGTCTTATAGAAGCCCAACTTGTGCTATGGTGCTTGCATTAAGTACTGTGTTCTGTAGTCCATGCACCTTAGACATGTAGGAGTTCTAAACTTGGCAACTATGTGTGAGAATGAGCTGCTACTTAGAATTACCTAGAGTATTTTACAAAAGCATGATTTACCCTTGTCCTCTCATTAAGAGACACTGCTGATGTAATCTCTTATAAAGTGTTATTGGACACACTTTATGCCAGACTTGCACTGTGGTACCTGTGTACTTTGATGTGTTCTGTAGTCTCTGCACTTAGAAAGTTAGGAATTCTAATCCCACTACATTCAACTGTGTATGTGGGAGTGAGCTGCTACTGAAAATTACTGAGAGCATTTTACAGCAGTATGGTTTACCCTTGTCCTCTCTTTAAGAGACAGTACTGATGTCATTACCTATAAAGTGTTATCAGATACACTCTATGCTGAATTTGTGCTGTGGTGCTTGTGTGCTTTGCTATGTTCTGTATTCTCTGTACTTAGATAGGTAGGAGTTCTATTCCCATTACAGTCAACTGTGTGTGTGTGTGTGTGTGTGTGTGTGTGTGTGTGTGTGTGTGTGTGTGTGTGTGTGTGTGTGTGTGTGTGTGTGAGAGAGAGCTGTTTCATAAGAATGCATCAAGCGTTTAGCTGCTGCATGTGGGACATGTATTTGGTCTTATATACAGTCTGCTGATGTCAGCAGCTATACAATGCTTTTGCATATGTATTAATCACACAAGTTCATGTTCAGACAATGTGCTGGAGACCATCCAGCCATCCACATCCTCATACTGTACCACACATATTACACTGACCTGAGTTTTAATCTATCCACATACCTCATGATGTGGTTTCTAATCTCTAAGTTATGTGGATGAGAAAGGACTGTGTTATGCAGAGGTGCTACATGTGTCTGGTGAGGTCAATGCAAATGCTAGCTGTATACTTGCATTGGTGTTTTGCTCATGTTTCACTACAGTGCTGTAAGACATAGCAGTACACATAGTTGATGTGGGGACATACAAATTTAGATTGTTACACTCTGACACCTGCTATTGGTTGTCATGTATTACAGTAGGCCATGAATGTGCAGGGGGCAGGGGGACCACAGTCAAGCCCCACACTGGCTTTTAGAATGTAAAGTGAACATATATGAGTAATATTTCAGTTTCTAACCACAAGTCCAGTGTTAATATCTAGGTCATTGTATATGTAGACCTTTATGAATATCTGTTATCAAAATCTGGGGACAATGGCATTCCACATAGTAGAATACTTACAGGACTATAGTACACAGTTAACACACAGTTATACATGTGAAAAACTGTGTCATATGTAAATATATAACTAACATAGTTCCACCATATTACCGCATCATACCTCATACAGTCATAAAATCAATAACTGCTCCCCCATGTCAACTGCTATAATTGATAGGGTCTATGATGTGATGTGGAACAACAAGTAGGTTGCAGTTGTCCTGTTTGCACACTGCTGCATTCAGACAAACAAAACATCATATAATGAGAACTACAGAGGAAGGTCTTTGAAAGTCTGAAAAGGATGTTATGACATACACAACCTAAAATGATGTCCTTAAGCTTCTGAGAGTAATCCACTGCTGACTTACATTTCCAAGGTTACATGTAACAGCTGTGCAGATTGAAGATGACACCCAGTGGATGTAAGGCAGACTGCAGTGCAGTTTTGATTTTCTCCTCCAAAACAGTAAGTACAGCTGCAATTCATTACTAATCTGCAAGATATAAAAAGGCAGCCCTGTAGGTAGTCAAGTTCTTGTTAGTTCTATACATTTTGACCATTGTGAATCAGCAGTATTTCCAACCAGTATTTCCAAGCTTTCTTACAGAGGGGTCATCATTATCACAAGGTATGTTTAATTTTTGTCAACTATATATGCATTTGCTGGACTCTATTTGAATATTCTGTAAAGCAGTGTTCTCCAATGTTATTTTCATGTATGACTTCCAAGTCTAATGATAGCATGGCCCAATTTGTCAAGCCATTGTACAGTTACTCATGATTGTCAAGACAGGCAAATACATGGGTTAGATTGCTGTGTGGGAAATATCTAAAAATGTTTCATAGACAAGCATATTGACAGCACTTGTAGCAATTCAAAGATGTGATGCTACATGACAGTGGCAACTGCCTATACTTTTGTGGGAATGATAGTTCAGATGTGGGTAGTGTTATAGCACTAAGAAGAATATGTTTCAATAGTCAACTGCCTTGTTTTGCATCCTGCATGTTACCAGTTTCAATTATGTTGTAGTTATGTGATACTTATGTATACTCCACTTTTGTCTTCTTAAAGTCCAAGTACAGCTAAGGTATCCTGAAGTGTGAATAACTGACACTCACCATTTACCAGTGGGGAAAACCAGGACATAGTACATGGCCATTGTGTGTTTCTACTCTAAAGGAACAGGAGGGATAATGCCCACTGAATGACATTATCGCAAAAAGTAGTTGATAATGTAAATGTCGTGGGCAGCCACGGACAAATGTATGATGAAGTGTGCCCCAGGGCCACTGACATGATAACAACTGCCAGACAAAGAGCTGCTGCAGTAGGCCATGACTTGGATCAGGCAGAGCTCCCAAGACACTGATGTGCAGCATGCCCTTGATATGGGTGCAGTGTGTCAACATCCAGGAGAAGCTTACAGGTAAGCCTTGCTGTGTGTACTGCTGAATAGTGTTTTATATTGCTAGAAGAGAAATGAATAAGTTAATTGTGTGCCACATGTAGCTGTTTGTTTGTTGGGATTGCAAATTGCTAGTGTTATATATTTAGCCTGTAGTTGTAAGCCACATTATTGTGTACATTTGTGTTGTTTGCAGCTTTAACTGTGCAAATGTATTAGTACCTCTTTTAGTGCTGAATTTGGTTTTATTGGCCTTACCTCTTTTTTAACTTCTTCCAGGTCCACCATCAATGCAGCAGGACCTGCCTCCACCAGCCACATCACAGGAGAATCTTCCAGGTAAGCCTAGTTATCTGAGCAGTTGAATAGTGCTATACAGGTCAAGGCATTTAAATGGAGTAGTTATTTGCGGCGCATCTGTTTTTTGTTTTGGTGATTAGAAGATTGCTACAAGTATAAGTATAGCTTGTGATACTAAACCACATTATTGGGTAACTGTTGAGTTCTGCCATTCAGAAGACAATGTGGTAGACCCTGTGTTACTGCTGATTATGGTATTGTTAGCCTTACCTCTTGCTTCACTTCTTTCAGGTCCATCCGGCCTACAGGCACACCTGCCGTCTGCAGCTGGTAAGTGAAATACTGACATTTCAGTAGTGCTGATCAATATAAAGCAATATTGTAAAGTGTAATTTGTATTTAAGTCATGTTTTCCATATTGCTCAGCTTTCAGTAATACTGGCTGCATTGTCCCTTTGTTAGCATGTATTGCAGTGTAGTATCTCTGTTACTAAGCTATTCCTGTGTTTCTGTATTTTTCTCACTGGTGTTTCTGCCAGTGGAACTGTGGGCACTGTGCCACCTGATGTCAGTATGTCATTTGAGTCTGATGATGATGATAATGGCCAAAGTGAGGCACAGTCTGGGTGGGTAGAAGTTGAATCTGACACAGTGGTTGTCATTCAGCCATACCCTACATCGACCTTCGATACAGCCAGTAGGCCTATGCCTACCCAGTCCACTGAGCCAACAGATATTTGACAGGTTCAGGGGAGGACATTTATCAAGGAGTGTGGTTACTGTGGCTTCAGTGGCTGTTGAGTCTGACCATAGCCAAAGTGTGGGCAAGGTGCCATACAGGAGGAGTGATAGTGGTGCTCAGAGGAGGCCTGCTGTTCCTCCACCACCTGGTGTAGGTGTTGCTTCCTGTGCCACTCAGCAAATGTTTAGGTCCATCATGGAGGCACAGGTATGTTCCCATTATTTGTCCAGACAATGTCCAGGATGATGGATGTGGCACAGCTTGTCATGTATGAACACTTACACAGTATTGCTGATGCCATGGAGTGCATACATGATACACTGGAATGAGCAGTGTCTGTGATGTAATGTCAGCATGGAGGGAAACAACATCCCCATGGACATAGGACAGCACCATCACCAACTGTAAGCCAATGTGGCAGGTCCAGAACATCATCTCATAGTGGCAGGAATTCCACTGGCTCCTCAGTGAGTGTGCTGTCCACATGCAGGCATAGCAGGCCATAGGGTCATGGCTCTGGGCATTCCCAGGAAGGGAGCTCATCCAGCAGACAGCAATCATGTAGCAGCAGTGCATCTGAGCATGGTTCTGTATAGCAACATGCCAGTGCAACTCCTGGCAGAGCCAGGTCTCACAGCTGATGACAATGATGAACTGCAACCTGTATCATACACTGCTCACACCTGTCCAACAGACCAATATGTAGAGCCAGCAGTCCACTTGGCTGTGTCCATGCACACACTCACACACCAAATTCACATGGAGGACACCCACCCATGCACATGCGTGCATGCGTGCGTGTGTGCGCACACACACACACACACACACACACACACACACACACACACACACACACACACACACACACACACACGCACCCAACAGGTATTCACTTTCTCTATCTTCCCTTTTTTACTTTGGCCCAAATGTGTGCCTTCTTACTCAGACACACACTCAACAACCTTTTGGGTCAGCCTAGGCTTCCAGCTTTACCCACGCCACACCCTGCAAGTGATGATAACTGTGCCAGATCCTTGTGTTCACCTTTGTGTTTCAGGGATACATAATCAGTGTCTGATGCTGAAGGTGCATAGCTAGGTTATTGCTTACTATATTTGCATTTCTGTTGTAGAAATGTTCATTTTATTGTGTTTGGATATGTAAATAGTTGACAGCATGCAATTGTCACTACTTTCTACTGAATGCTGTTGTAAGGCTTGGGAATTGAAAAACTGCGGGTTGTATCATTAATTTGTGACTCCTTTCTGTAATGACCAATGCACAAAACCCTGTGCAAGTGATGTAAACTGTGCCATATCCCTTACTTTATAACATATGTTTTACAGGATGTTCCAGCCAACACCTATAATGCAGCTCAAAGGTCATGCCATGATAATCTGATGTTAGGTTTGTGTGACAGCACGGCATGTATTTTTCCCTTTTTTGCAGTTTGATATTGTAAATTTTATTTTTTTTATTTTCTATTTGCGCAATGCACCATGTAGTACAAACAGAGAAAGCACATGTTTGTGCGATGGTAATTGCAGCACAGCAGTGGCCCAACAGTATTCTTTCATGCAAGCTATATTTCTATTTTATAAAAATATTTGCAATTGTTCCTTCTAGTTGCCTTTGAACCCAGTACCATAGGGACAGAAAAAGGGTAAAAATGATTGCATTAATAGGTGTAGCTACACACTCAGATGAGAAACAGGGACATTTTAAGGAGTATTTAGTGACTGGCAGACATAAGTGGTGTTGCATACACCTGCTACTTCCCAGACTGTGTGGTAGCAGGTGCTAAGGATATGTCTAATATGCTGTACAGATGGTACTCAATTCAACTACAGATGTATGTAATTTGGTTTGTTGAGCATTGCTGCGCAATGTGCCCCTTGGCACAAATGGCTTTGGCTATGCGCATTTTGTTTGTGCATAAATTGGCAGTGCACAAACTGCATGAATGGCCACCCACATAGTAGACAGGACCAGACAGCTTCACACATACACTGGATGTATTCAATTAATACTATTGGTCATCATGCAAACACATTTCCCAGCAGCGCACACTGTCGCACAATGTGTTTGAGTGATGGTAAGCAATGAGCAACATTTTCAAATGTTGCAAATCCAGAAAGTGCACACTTCCAGTAAGCACAATAACTGTAATTGGTGGGAAACATTATTCTACATTAGCCTTAATCTGTGATAGGCATGGCTGGCATTCCTGGAGATGTTTGAGATTCCATGCTCAGAGACAGGGTCTCCAGGAGTCCAAACTAAGAGTTGTTGGACTCTGTCAATGAACATGTACCCACGCTGTTGCAGAGGGACAATTGTGGCTCAAAATACAAGGTAGAGGCATGGGATAGTCTGGCCCAAGCTCTGACCAGTGTTACTAGTATCATTCAGACTGGTGAACAATGTAGAAACCACTACAGAGATCTCAGGATGAGGAAGAAGGATACACTCAACCACTGGATTGAGGAATTTAGGACTGGGAGCACCTTACAGATGTGTAAGTGTCACTTACAGAGACTACTTGTCAGAGTTAAAATTTGGATATATTCAGGATTGGTATGCTTAATAGTATTCTGTTGTGCTCTGTTTTTTCTGCGGCCATCACAGACCAGGCACTGAATGTATGAACCCATGATGCTAGATTGGCAAGGATGTGAGGCACAAGTGGTATGTATGCATCCCAACAGTTTATTTGTTACTATACAGTTGTATCAAATTGAGCTTTCCTTTCTTAGCTGTAATAGGGAAGTATGCATGCATTACTCTGGAGGGCAAAACAACAGTTCATAATTACAAAGAAGTCATAGGTTGTGCCTTCAAAATCCATACTTTCCAAATATATTAAATATATATAATATATTAATTATGTTAAGGTTTCATCAGTATTGAAATATAACATCAGAGCTGTAAAGCAGTGTCACCACTGGCTTGCTGTAAACTGTAATCAGTATATTTGGACCACTCATATGTGCAATGTATACACACATCAATAATTGCTTACTGCAATCTGTAGTATATTGTGCATCTGTTGGAAGCTGGGTAGTCTGAACAGTAAACAGAGGTATTTGTTAGGAGTTTGTAGTGTTAAAAGTAAAGGTAACAGAATAGAGTAAAATAATTGTATCAATGCTTTGTATAAAGAGTAAACTAATTGTATCAAAACTTTGTATATCACATATGAAGTTAGTAATGTATTTTTTTTTCTTCTCACCCCAACCCTTTTCTCCAACTATTTTTGGGCATTTATTATTTTCTTTTTTTTTAGTGCTTACTTTTTTATATTTTGTTTTCCCACAGCACAGCAGGGTAGGACTGTCCCCGGGGATCCAACTGCCACCACTCCCACTGGCTACAGCAACATTGCCCAACATGTCTGGTGCAGTACCTGGTAGCACCCCTTCTGCTGCTCCTGCACTACCTGGCCCCTCAGGTAGCTCTGCCCCAGAGGTCAGGCCTGTGGCTCCCTCTGGGTGCAGTGGCAGAGGGGGTGAGTTTATCAACCATGATAAACTGCCAGGATTGTGCATTACACTGTTGGCACACTCCTACATCGGAAGGAGTGCCTGCTCTCTATCCTACTACAGAGCACCTGTAGGAGGTCCAGGCATCAGACACTGCAGCCAGTGGTGCAGTGAGATGACAATAATGACAGTCCACTGGGTGAGGACTAGATTCTCACTGTCAACCGCCTCAATCTGCATGGGACAGGTGGATCCCCTGGGACAGTCCTACCCTGCTGTGCTGTGGGAAAAACAAAAACAAAAAAAGTAAACATAAAAAAAAAAAAAAAAAAAAAAAGAATAAGCCCCCAAATCAAACAGTAAAATGATAAACACAAAAAAGCAAAAAAGAGAGAAAAGAGTTGGGGAAAGAGAAAAAAAGGTAGAATATTAGTAACTTCACATGCAACATACAAAGCACTGATGCAATTATTTTACTCTATTCTGTTACCTTTACTTTTAACACTACAAAGTCTTCTAACAAATTTGTTCCTTACTTTTAACACTATCCAGTTATTAACAGAAGCACACCATAGTACAGAGTGTAGCCACCAATCCTGCATGTGTGCATATAATGCACATATGGGTGTTCCAATTACACTGATTATAGATTGCAGAAGGTAATTTGTGCCACTGGTATAGAGGTTTGAAGTTGCATTCCAATAATGATGATGAAAACATAACAGTATTGTATATTTGGGAAGTGCAGTTTTTGAACCGACAAACAATGATTACACTAAATACTTCTTTTGTGCTACAGACTACTGCATGCATACTTTGCCTTTTACAGTCTACAGATGCATGCCTACTGTTATTTGAGAATATGGCACCATTGCTTTGTACTACAGACTACAGCATGCAGAATTTATTTTACAGTTGGGATATACATGCTCAATATGACACAACTCTATTAAATAATAACTAAGTGGTCCTTAACTTTTAATGCTACAAAATTACTATAAAATGTATTATTATAATAATAATAATTATTATTATTATTATTATTAAAATATTGTTTAGACAGTACTGTTCTGATGCATGCATACCAAACATCATGGGATCAAATATTCAAGACTATATCCTCAGCAGCTATGGAAAAAAAGAACAGAACAAAATGCCATTATGAATAATTAGTCTTGAATATATTTAGATTTTAAATCTTCCAATTACTCAATTAAATTGATACTTACACATCTGTGGGGTGCCGCCTGCCTAACATTCCCCAATTCAAAGCTTGAAGGTATCCCGCTTTCTCCTCTGGAAGTCATCAAAATGATGTCTGCATTGTTCACTTGTGCAGGGGATACCTATCACACTGGTTAAGGCCCTGGCAACAGTATTCCAGGCTTCTGATTTAAATTCTGATCCAGAATAGTCCTGCTGCAGCAACCTGGGCCCATGCTTTCTAACTAGGGGTCCAAAAAAATGTTGGACTCCTGGATACCCCAACATTGCAACCAAAAGTGCACACCTTCCCCAGCAACTCCAGACATATCTGTCTTAGTTCAAGATCAATGTCTAGTGAGCATTTTCCAGCAATTGCCATTTATATGGTGCTGTTTCCTGCCTATTCTACATGTCACTCTTACTGAGAGTGCACCCATTTTGAATTTGCAACATTTGAAAACATTGTGCATTGCTTACCATTGCACAAACATGGTAGGTGAAAGTGCACACTGCCAGGCAACATGTTTGCGTGATAGTAAGCTATGTTCAACAGTGGTGAACAAAGTGATTTCTATCTGATTAGGTATACAGGAGTATGTGTAAATGGACTAGTCAATTTTATCATATATACTGTTCTCCTACACCTGCAGCTATTACAACAAGAAGATTGAAAAACAGTTGTGTATCTTGCACTTTATTGCTATAATCTGCACTCTCACAACCATAAAACAAAATTTTCACACCCTGTACTTGAATCCTGTACCATCTGCACTCCACTGCTAAACTTAACATCAGCTTCCATGGGATTAATCAAATGGATATCTGCTATCTTAGTAGTTATTGTAAGGTTCTTGCTGTTAAGCATAGCATAGCACTGCTTAGCGTGTTTGCACAGTGCACAATATTATTATTTGAATCCATCTAGTTCATATGTGTGGCTATATGGGTCCTGTGTGCAACCCAGGTAGACCATTTCTCCAGTTTGTGTGCTGTTGTGCTTTGCGCAAATCAGCTGAGCATAGCTAAACATGTTTATGCCAAGCAGTACATTGCACAAACACTGGCAATTAAAAAAAATAAAAAATAGTTTAAACAACTTAATTAAAACACAAAAGGTATACTGTCCACAGTTTTGCAGAATGTGCAGATATTTGCATCATATATTTGCCCTTTTCCTTGTAAAATGGGTGGTCTATTGTGAAATCACAGAAGATTGCAGTCAATATATCATGGCATATACATTTGTGTTCTGTACTTCATATCTTTCAGAAAATGCATACTTGCCCTGTGCCCTGGAATGATCCACATTCACTATACAGGTTTTGCAGCAGTAACACAGGGGAGAGACGTGAAACCTTCCCTGTGAGTGCCACACATCATTAATACTCATGAGATAAGATCGCATGATGTCGCATGATGTGCAGTATTGCGTACGTGAATATACTCTGTGTAGGCTCTGCACAGAATCTACAATGAGTTTATTGAATCCAGGTGGCTCTATTTCCTACAGTGAGTGTGGGAAGCCTTATTGTATGATTTTAATAACATTTTTTTCATATGTTTAGCATGACAGCTGTGTGCATCAGATACAAAATTCCTAAATTATTGCTTCGTGAAAATACAAGAAATTAACATTTTTCCATGAAAGTCAAAACTGATCTCAATGTCCAGTTATACAATTTCAGTATGAAAATAAGCCATTGTGAACTTCACAAAATATGGTTTTCTGATTCTAATCAGCAATGACATATTTATTAGAGGGAAACCTTTTCTCCATCTCAAATAAAAAATAAATTGTCAGTAAAATGTACAAAAAGTTTAATTTTACAAACATTTCTCAATATAACAAAATGTTTTTTTTTTGTTCAGTTATAGCAAAACATTCATAAAAGAAAGTTTTACAGTGGTCCCTGTGGCTGACCCACATTTTGTCTATGAAACAAAGAAATTATTGTTAAAAGTCAGTTACATTAGAATGTAGAATCACATCATTTTTACCTCTTGTGTAAGCAGTCTCACTTATTAAAAATACCTTATCAAATCTAAACCTTCCTGATTGGAATGATGGAGTATAAAGATGATAAGATTTTTGATCTTAGAGTCATGAAATCTTTCTGTCTCATTTTTCAAGAAAATGTCAGAAGCCTGTAATGCAGCAGTCATGTCTCTGCACTAGGAGGTTCAACATTTTATAAAACTACAAGGACAGATTCTTCAGTCTTTGTTCCATCTCCACTATCAGTCTTAAAAAATCTGATGATTGAATATTTTATATCATATGGTTTTAGGTCATAAGGGAACCATTAGGAAGCTCAAAGCTGAGTATGAACTTAAAATAGCCACTAAAACCAAAAATAACTATAAATCTGAGGGTCAGATCAATTAACGCTTACACTAACCCGTGATTAAATAAACTTTGTGTACGCTTCATGTGAAGCCTACATGTAGCTGACGTGTTTAGCACAATGAGCAATAGTGTTAATCACATGTTCATGCTGATCCTCGAGCTTACATAAATACAAGCATGGTTTCATGGCCAGTAACCCTGTTGCCTGGCAGGAAGCTATGCAGAGCAGCACAAGCACAGGAAGAAGATGCATTCAAATTTGGTTATGGGCAATCATGCTTGGTGAGATTGTGTGAACAGCCACAGTGAGTACCAGGGGTGAAATCATTGCAATACCAACAGTAGTAACATAGTAAAGAAAAATGTACTCAGTGCAATGTACATCAAAAAAACATATTTGAAGAATGAAATAATGCAGGGGGCAATTAAATGGGAAGAGCAAATATAAGAAAGAGTACAATGGGGAGGGAAAGTGTGCTGACAAAAATGGACACAGACACGAATGATAGGAATGAATAAAGAGGAAGAGAGCAAGGTAAATATGGTAATGTCCCAAAAACAGGATATGTCAATGTATGTACACTTGCAGCAAAAGTCAGTAGCATAACATCAAGCACATGTGTATATAGTGCAGTACATAATGTTGTTTACACCTGCTGAGCAAATATATGTAGTATATATGTGGCAGTCACAAAATGTTACATATCAATGGAGGTGAATAGTTGTGAGATAAACATTACTGACATCCTCACTGAAGAAAACATTTAGCAAGGAAGGTATATAAATTTGGGACATACTCTAAAGATCTGCAAAATTTCTTGCTTGAATATGACTGACATGTCACCATAACTCTCAAGCAATCAGGGGCACATAGCAACAGATTTCTGGATAAATGTAGACAGAACCAGGCACAATCATGGACAATTTTATAATATTATGACCATTAATCTGTGGAATTGACAGAATGCATGAGCATAACTCATTATACATGTTCTTCAGGAACATATATCTACCACTGTAATAATTGTCAGTATTCTGTAAGTGGAATTCACTACCCCTTCCCCAAATCTGACCGTTTACGGGAAGGGGTTAAGAGAGACATTATTCTATTAAAAGTGGAGTTGAAATCAGGGCCAGTCATTGCCCGTTGATAGATACACGAGTCAGTCCAATAAAAGAAAAGGCTAGGAGTCCGACTGTAAAACACTGTAATGATGGAAGCTTTCAAATCCACAAGATTCTTTCTCAACACAACATAAAATCAACAGTGTTAGTTTAAATATAAAATGCCAGGGAATCATATTCAAAATCTAGTCATCTGACCAGTTATTAAAATGCATTGCATATATATATGTATATATATATATATATATATATATATATATATATATATATATATATATATATATATATATATATATATTAAGGCATAGAACCCAGAACACATATAGAGCATATAAAAGTACGTAATATAAAAAACATATAAAAAAGCATGTAAAAACATATAGAAACTTGTCAGCTGACACGTTTCCAGGTCTAAATAGTAAGAATAGCATAAAACCTTTACTTAAGAAGAAGCACAGCTATGTATGAAATAGAATTTCCTTATATGTCGTCTATATGTTTTTGTTGAGTTGAAAAAGGATCTTGTGGATTTGACAGCTTCCATTGTTAAAGTGTTTTATAGTCGGGCTCCTACCCCTTTCTTTTATTGGATTGACTTTTGCTTGTTGGAGTTTCATTTGGCTGCCTGCTGGAGTTTTTGCTTTGGATAGGTATGCATGACACATTAGCCAAAATCACCACCTGAAAAAAATCAAAGCCATGCCATCAATGTTGTCAGTGAGCTGTGTATTTACTGGGTGCAACACAGAAAGGCGTATCACACAAGCATCTAGAAGAACACCTTGAAGGAAAATCTGCACTGTCAAATCCAAAAAGGCATACATCCAAAGAATAGTTCTATATAACCTACCAGATGTGTGGGAGCTCACTGTACCAAATGTAAAACACTTGACTAAAGCATCCCTGGCTGATGTAGGCATCAGCCATTCAGAGGACAACACATACAAACACCACAATATTATGAGTGGATTCCCTACACACAGCTGAGTATTGCATGCATCTGACACATGTAATACTAATGACTATTGTCTGAAGCATCTGCAATTGATATGTGAATTAAGAAGTGATACATTATAATCAATGGTACGGCAGTATGTGACAATGATGGCAATGCATCAACTATGCCCATGTGCACAAAATGTACAGCAGTGCAAAGTCAAGTGTCAATGATTGAGTAAGCTGTCACTGTAATATTATACACATACCAAGCAATACATACATGGAGCACCTAAGCACATGTCAAACTTCAAGACGTGCCACATGATCACTGTCCCCCTGACACTGCCAGTCAAAATGATATACTGCCATAAACTCCTGACATACAACCAAATGTTTTCATGAAAATGTTTGAGTGGTAGTACTGATGTGATGTACTGGTACATCCATGATGCAGTACAGTCACACTATAGTTGTACCGAGGCTACAATTGCACTTTATAGGTTCATAGATTCATAGGAGAGTACAAAGTTAATGGCCCAAGAGCCTATACAACCCTAGCCAGATTTAACCCGAGTTTAACAATTTTCAATAGCTTGGTGAATGAACTTCACAGAGGTAATAGCATATGCTATAGTATGTAATACTGACTGCCACTGTCCATGAGGGACATGGGCACCACCTCAGGAGTAAATTTACGATTACATATCCATTGATCTAGGTTGGGCTTAAAGAGGATCAGGGAAGGACTTTGCTTTGTGTGAATGGGAAGCATGTTCCAATGAAGGGGGTAGTCTCAGAGAGATGTATATATCTCTTCAACATGATTTATTTATGTCAGAAGCTAGGTTAACATCCTTGGAATGAGTGACCCTTATATAGTTTGCATTATGAATGTGTAACATTTCCATCATGGCCTGACTGGATACTGTCATGTAGGCCAGACACAGATTGCCCCTTAGCAGTCTGCAGGAGACAGATTATAGTGATAGGCCTTTCACTTTCTTTGTAGGACTTGTTTTTTTATAATCTGCATCTTCCTGGGGAAAAAACTCTGAGTTCGCTCCAGCTGTTGCAAATGTCTGGTGAAGTACATGCAAATGGGTGCATTGTACTCAATTACTGTTGTGATGAGGGCTGAGTAAAATGGAATTATAACATTCTTTGATCTGGATTCCATGCCCTTACTTATGAGTTGTGCAACATAGAAGGACTTTCTCACCACTGTGGACACAGGGTGGTCGAAGGTCAGATTAGTATCAACATAAGTAACCACATCATGTACCACTGGGTACACTCTTAGGGTACTGTCTATATTGCAATTAGGTGTGGTATTTGCTTTCTAAAAGGGAACAATTATGAATTTTTTGCATTTAACTTCTCTCCATGGGTCTGTCAACAATCCTTTATGTGTATTAATCCTTTCTGCAGTATATCAGTATTTGATTACCCTCAGTTTGCAGTCAGCCACAAACCTGGTCAGACAGAGACTGTCTATATTTGCATTGACTTCTGAGAAATAAATACTGAAGAGGAAAGGACCCAGTACAGAAACCTGTGGTATTCCCCTCATGACTGGCCTCTTACTAGAGGTGAATTCACTCACTTTGACAGTATGTGTCCTGTCAGTCAGTCATTTGGCTACCCACCAAGTGACACAGGGGTGTATGCCCACTTTAGAGAGTTTCTGTATAATACGTGAGTGGGGAATTGTGTGAAATGCCTTGGCCAGATCAAGTTAGGTGGGATTCACATTCTTTCCCTCATCCATGGCCTCTGTGACCTTTTCAAAAAAGTCAACCAAACTTAATAGACATAATCTACTCTTAACAAGCCCAAACTGGGTTAGTTCCAGAGTGAGGAAATTACCCATGTCCTTGTTGGTAAGGTCTGCAATGATTATTTCCACAGCCTTGCTGATAAGGCTATTCAGACTTATATGTCTATAACTGGGTATGCTGATGGTCCCTCATTGTGCAGAGGGATGACTGCTGCTGTCCACTATTCTACCAGCACATAGCTTGTCTCATACCGCTCAACTGTACAGATTTTCACAGAATGTCCAGATTTTTGCCTCATATTTCTGTTCCTCATAAAATGTTTGGTTTTCTGGCAAATCACTAAAGATTGAAGTCACTAAATGACATACATTTGAGTTTCATACTTAATATAATTCAGAAAATGCATGCTAACACAAAACACGTTATTCTAGCAACTTTCTTAAGATTATATGAGCAATATTTAACATTTGTCCCTATTTTGGGGTTTTGTCCCCCCATTATTTTAAGCTTTGTCCAGTTTACTTGCACTAAGAGGTTGAGAGGTATCGCCTGTCTGGAGCCTGAGGTTAAATGGGGAGTCCAAGTGGGTCTACTAGGTCAAGTTTGAAGTTATTTAAAAGGCAACCTGAGGCATTTTCAGGGCCAACTGATGCCATGTTTTTAGCCTTAGAGAGGGCAGAGATGATCTGCTTTTTTGAGATAACAGGCTGATGAATAGTGGCAAGTATACTTTGGGTGATTACCGGTGGGGACAGGGGATTGAAGTTTGATCTGTCAGCTATCAGGCTGTCCATTTCCTCTGGTTGAGTATGGATGGTGCCAGCCACAACCAGCTCTGTGCATAGCTGGGTATTCCCCTTTAGATTTCAAATGTAGTTATAAAATGCTTTGTGACATCACCTCCAAATACAATGTTGGGTACAAATCACATGCAGCACAGTAGGACTGTTAACACAGTCATACAACTCAACCTTTTTCATATAATCATATGTACATCATATGCCTATACGTTTATCAGTGGAAATATGTGGGTGAGGGCACTGACACCATATATGGACACATTACAACTGAGGTGGATATGGTTCATGCAGAACAGTTAATGACACAAGTGTTGACAGTCCCATAATGCTTCTGTGCAACACCTGAGTAATCCTTGTGAATAGCAACACCATTGTGCATACATTGAATTCCCCAAGGTTGCAAGTGAATCTGAACATGTCATGTGTTTCTTTATATAATAGCACTACAACATGTGGATGAACCCAGGTGTATGTACCCATTTAAGTATGACGTAATATTGCTATATATCAGATAACATTTCCAGATGGTAGGTATACCAATGCACACCTGTGCCATACTGCAGCTGTCACTGTGATCGTTGAATGAGGACTGCGTAGAATGTTGATATACTCCACTACAAGAACATATGCCTTAGGAAGGCAACCATATACATAGCATCATCCCATGTCCCCAATCCTCAGAAAACATATTACTAGAGCTGGCATAGAAGGAACATGTAACCAAATGACAGCAGTGGGGATCAATATAGTAGCTCAAATCTCAGACTGAAATACATTGTTGTAGGCCTACAATATATCCACACCTTAATGTAGCAAGCATGGAGGACAACAAATTTGATATGTGCAATGTTCAGAGGGTCATAAGGCATTACTAGGCTAATGGTCAAGAACACATAAAATCCTAGCCATTATTATACCATTCAAACCAAAATCACTGTATCTATGTGATGGAAGATAGTAAGGGTATGTGCTTATGTGTTTGATTTTATTACAGACTGCCTCTGTCCATGTGTGACATATACCACCACATGACAGAATTAGCAACCACACATCCAGTGGTCTGCAGATGGCTTGCACAATGTAATGTAGGGCACTACTTCATGATGCATGTATGCATCTTTGAGATGATGACATCCTCCATGTTCTGTAGGAAGGATGTTATATGTACCGAGGGAACAGGGAACATTGGATTCATGGGGCTATGTAAAATGTTCTCTTGAGTGGGAGTAAAATGAAAACAGATTCAATGCATCATACAATGACCGTAATATACCACCAACCAAACACCAGTTGATTGAGGTCAGATTCAAACACAACACCTGTGGAGGTATACAAGCTAAATTTCATACAATGTAAGACTAGCATCACCACAGATGCCAGACTTTAACAACTTTACAGAGAATGACATCTTCAGTGTAAGTTCAGAAGTTTGGAGGATTGTGTGACATAAATATGGACTCACATCCCAGTGTAAAATTGTCTCCAGCCCAACAGCTGAATGAACACACACAATCAAGTTCACTGTTGTGAGATTTTGAATCCCTACCTATTTAGTTACAAAAGCTAGAGAACACAATACTTAATGCTACCACCACAGCACAAAATTGGCTTTAGCTGTGTCAAAGTGCACTTTATAGAGGATAACATTACCAGTGTATGGTTAGAAGATGATGATGGTAAGGCTGTATTGAATTACTGTGGAGTCATGTACCAGTGTAAAAATATTTTCTGAATGATTATTGACTAAGGGAAGCAGGATCTGGACTCAAGCTGTTCTGACTATGCACACACAAGTTGAGTGTTATGAGATTTGATCCCTTACCTAGTTAGGTTACACAAGCTAGAGAACACAGTACTTAATGCTAGAGCCAGAGGACAACTGTGACTTGAATATTGTCAGAGTGCACGTTCTAGAGGATGACATCATTAGTGTATGCTGAGAAGATGATGTTGGGAGGGCTGTATAAAACTGCTGTGGAGTCATGTAGCAGTGTAAAAATATTTTATGAATGATGGTGTGGACAGCAGGAACTGCAGTCAAGCTCTTCGGGCTACTCACACCCACATGCAGACATAAAGACACATATAAATGTTAACTGTTGTGAAATTCAATCCCCTATCTAACTAGTTACAAATGCTGGAGAACACAGTACACTAGCACCATTGCAGACATCTGAAGTTATCAGTATCACAGTGCTTTTGTAGAGGATGACATCATCATAGTGTCACAGGTAACATATACTGTTATAAGACTTGTGTGCAAAGCCAGGACTTATGATATGATTGTGTGATTGCAATTTGCAAAAATGCATTTAAATACATCCTGGTAACCTAGGTGAAAGAAGCTTTCATGAATGCATATTGCAGAACTGAGTCATATATGCACCTGCTTTTCAAGATGCTATTTAGATACACACACACACACACACACACACACACACACACACACACACACACACACACACACACACACACACACACAAACACATACACACACACTTTCAAACCACCAGCACTGCAAGGATGGAGGTATGTGTCTTCATATTCAGATGAAGAGATGTACACATTAATAGAAGTTACTAACAATATTGATGTGATATGATGGATGACCAATGTCCAGTGTCAGTATAAATCCATGCCAAATGTAATAATGTAGTTATACTCTGTATATCTGTAGTCTGCTTAACATTAGCCCAAGTACTGATACATCATTTACAAGTGCATTGTTGCAGGGCACCCATGAAAATCAAGAAAGTATGTGCTCATCCAAGCACACATCCCTGCCCTTCTTTTGTGTCTATGAATGCCTTTTCATGTAATGAAAGATAACAGCCCATTAACCAGAATAAGACATTGGAAACACCTCTTCACAAAGTGCATCGTCGAGAAACTGATTTGCGAGGATGATGGTAAAGTGTTAATGCATGCATGATTCCCATTTCATGAATTCAACTTCGGCTTGTGAAGTAGCTTGCAAGATATGTTATGGGAGAAATTGCTGCCACCTACTATGATGGCTGTGCTGTAGTCTATCTTTGTAATGTTGAGGTCAAATTTTTATTAAATGAATAACTGTTGCCATTGCCTTAACATTTGCGCAACATTAAGCTACTAGCAAACAAGGTTCTCTGCTTAAGAAAACTATTGAAAAAATGAAAGTAGTGTGCCTTCCTTTGCACAAACAGGCTAAGCAGCAGTGGGTGGCCCTCAGCACTCTGGATAGTACTGAAAAATACACCTGCTGCCTAGTTTTTCTGTGGCACAGGTGTAAGGGCAGTGAGCTTCTGGCTGGAGCACAGGTATGCCAGGGTTTAAATCTAGATTTTTGTTTTACAAATGGTGTCAAGATGGCATTAGCTAAGTAAATGTGATCAGGACTGCAAATGTGACTATCAATGACTACAGTAAAGTATGTGTCATTCCCAAACTTTATCAGTAATGCCTACATCAATACAGATGTATAACTAGTAGCTGTTTTGCAGGCCTCACTGTAAATCAAAAGGTAATTCTATGTGTACAGCCTACTAGAAATGAAAAGGGGTAGTCATCTTCAGAAATTATTCTTATGATTCAGCAGATATAATAAGTATTTGAGTAGGGATGGATATCCTGAAAAGTGTGTGAAGTATTATTCTTTACAGTAAGGACAATTTTCAATCAGATTAAATGAACAGTTCATCCATCATCACCTGAACATGACAGAAAGGGAATCCTACAGCAGCTTTGAAACCTTGCACACTACATGAGCACTGATAACCTATTGAATTAAGGTAACATGTTTGTATTATCTAACTGCAGAGTCATGTCAGCACACAGAAACCATGAGATTACCTGTACATTCATCAGCCTAATAGATACACACATGTAAAGAGGAGTAAGAGCGAATAGGTGAATACAATAAGAGATGGACATAAGCATAACAATGTTTATCATAATGGAACATTTATGGACATCTTTTTGGTTTGCTCTCACTATCAAGTTGCCATGCTGTGTAGCTTGAAGTGACTGATGTGGAAGTACAGAGGGGTTAGGAGAGGAAAACAGGCTTATGACAAGCAGAACAAGGCTGGATAAATATGTAATATTTGTGAGGATGGATGTCAATGTAAATAATTTATTTTGGCCAGGATCCAATATATCTCTATGAGAACTCATAACTGAGGCAAATATTAAGATGTGGGTAATTAAACATATCATAGACATATAGCATCATATTAAGAAATGATGTGAAAGGCTTCTGGAATTTGAACCTGTGATGCTATGGGCAAAACTACAATTTCAATCAAGTGATTTATGTCAACACTCCACATAGGAAGTTATACTTTGTTACATCCACCAATGTAAAGAACTGTTAGACTAACTATTTCAAAGAAGTGGCTTTACTCTGCTTTAAGTCTGTTCCTATAGCGCAAGACGTTTAAACACTATTGTGTGGAGATAACTGAAGTAGTGTGGCTGATGACAAAAACTCACCAGGTTTTGCAATAGGACATGAGCAGCCATTCACCACTGCTTGGCATTGGTGCTTGATGCCAAACCCTGCAGAAATGCAGAGGACAAAATGTGAATACTTTTTTAAGGGCCGTTGCTGGCCATGTGTGTGGTGTGTTATTCTATTTTTTTTTGTCCAGATTAAAGGTGTGAAAATAGGATACATAGGACAGTGGTGAAATGGGGGGCAAGCAGGGAGAAGAATGAAGGGGAATCAATAAAGGAATTTACAGGAGTAATTAGGAAAGAACCATAGATCTCCAATTCTTCAATTCAGTGATGTGGTCATGTAGAGAAAATTTGGTGAATTTGGACTGTCACCACAGCACAGATGGAAGAAAACAATGCAATCATGCTGTATAGCCAATTGGACCAAATCAAGTATGTCGGGAAGACACATATGCAAAGTGGAGAGCTATGTATGGGACAAAACGTTTTGTGGGACAGGTGATTTTGTTGTTTCAAAAAGAGAGGAATGTTGAGGAAAAGACATAGGGATGTGAGGGTCAGGTAGGTAGGGTAGGTGAGGAACCAAGTACAGACAAACAGGGCAGACAAGACAGACAGAGGGATGTTAATGGACACAAACAGTTGTGGGACACCATGATTGGGGACAGGTAGGGGATATCAGAGGCACATACCTGTCAAGTGTGGAAACAGTGAGAATCAAGTCCTCACCCTCAAAACTGTCATCACTGTCTTCTTGCTCAGGTCCTTGTGAGTGCTTGACATGGGAGTCTGTTTTCTATTTTAATAAGCAACCTCTCCAGGCTGCTGATGTGGGCACCAAGACCAGTTTCTATGACATCACACACCATCCCTGCCAGCTCCTGGTGGGTGACATAATCAGATTAACTGAACAGCATAGCATTAAAGCTGATATTGCTGCATATCAAATGTAGAAATGATACTTGTTGTATGTGAAAATACTTACACAACTATGGGATGTTAGCAGTTCTAAATTCATCCAGCCGCTGGTTGAGTTGTGCTTGCTTGCACCATTTCATGTCACTGTAATGGTACCTGCACTGCTCCCTAGTGTGTGGTATGCAGTTACACTAGAGACAGCTTTGGATAGATTGTTTCAAGTCTCAGATTTATACTGAGGCCTGGTATAGCCCCCCTGCAGCAACCTATGACTGTAGTGCTTTGCAAGGAGTGTAACAAGCATTTTGAGTCCTTCACACCCCACCTCTGTGCCCTGAATTTGGCACCATCTTTCCCATCTCTTAACATGTCTGGAAAGGTCCTCCAACAACAATTGTAATGTTTTCCCACAAATTGGTGATATTGTGCTTTAAAATCAGTGTGCAAACACGTACAACCATGAGTGATGGTAAGCAAAGAGAAACATTGCCAAAGAGGCAGGGAGTTTATGAAACAGCAATGATGATGTGATATTTGGCACTGATTTATGGCATGCAAGCTGCTATACCTGGTCACACTTTGTCCACTGGTCAACATTGAAATGCTAAATATCTTGGCTTTTAAGTCATGACTTTGGAGAGATCAATGGGATGACGCAACACATATTTTGTGGGGACTCACACACTGTTAAAAGTAATTTGCACATTGTTGGATTCAAACATATGTAAAAAGAGAGTGCATACATTTTCACACAGGTAATTATACCTCACTGCCACATAAGATGTGTTTGCCAGGTCATGGTCATCACAAGTATACAGTTTAAATATCAACTGGTTCTTATACTTCAGTTAAGCCTGTATGTGTGTAACATTACAATGTCTTAGCTTATGCATTTTCAGGTGTAATGCAGGACTAATGTCTGACAATATACTGGAAATGGATAGACTTGCATTACATCATAATAGATTTGTGATGTGTGATCCATTCCTCACAATACATTCTCCTTTACAGTTATACTTGTGTTATGGGAGGGGTGCAAATGATTGCCAGTAAACTATTGTGTCCATCAGAGATATGCAACTGCACCTACACAAGTATGTGCATGCTCAATCAACCTGCTATATATAACTATTGCTGTGTAGTACTACCTTTATAATCACATTTTGTGCAAAAATGACAGTGGGACACCCTTACTAAAATGTGGATTGTGCTGGATTAGAATCCTGGCTCACCTGTGTTCTGACCATGAACTCATTGCACTTACACCCGGTGCCATAGGGAAAGCTGGGCAGCAGGTGTATTTTCCACACTCAGTACTACCCAGAGTGTTGATGGCTGCACATCACCACTAAGCCAGTTTGCTTGAAGGAAGGTGAACCAAATTTAATTTTCCACCTTTTTTCTTAAGTGGTGAAGTCTGTTTGCACACAGGTAGGGAAAGTGCAAATTGAAAAGGCAATAGCTGACATATATTCCTTGTGTAAATACTCATAGATTCATAGGTTCATAGGAGGTTGCTAGGCTAATGACCCTAGGGCCTTTAGAAGCCTAGCCATGCAAAAAACCCATGTACCCTAATTGACCATAGTTAGGTGGTCATTGTTAGCAGAGTGATTCTATGATCAGCACTGACTAACCCTGTCTGTGAGGGAGAATGACCTTTTAAGTGGAACCTTGATAATTGGATGGGTAACAGTAAATCTGCCCCTGGGTGAATTTACAGTCACCCATCCAATTGTCAAGGTTCCACTTACATATGGTCATTGAGAAGCTCTGCTTCATGTGAAGTGGGAGCTTATTACAGAGGAGTGGCAATCTCTGGGAGATATAGCTGTCTTTCCAACATGTTTTGTAAATGTCACAGGCTAGGTTGAGATTTCAAAGTAGAAAGCTTTATGGTCTGACTTTACCTTTGCCTATGGTAATTTGGACATAAAGAATCTCAAGCACATCATCCTGTGTGGCAAGCCTTGAGATGGGTTTTTTATTGATATTAATTGAGGCACTTCCATGTTTAGATCCTGCCTGTATAGACGTTGGCAAGCCTAAATGTGTGAAAGGCATTATAGCCCTTCACTGCCAGGGTGCTGTCCACAGCTTTATACCATGTCTTGATAACTAAATGGATGTCTTCATTCTCCAGGGTGAGGAGAGCTTGGAGGGAGTAATGTTTCTTGTTTTTTCAGGAGCAGTGACACCTTTAGATTCCCTTGGGATGGTTTTGTTATATTGTAAGTTCATTCTGTTGCTGCAGCATCAAGTTTAACACATGACATGATAAGAGGTAAAATTTTCCACATCTTAAAGATTTGAGGAAGTAATGAAAGGAAGGCAGCCTTTCTGATAAACTACCTTATTAGTGATAGTAGGGGAACCAGCAAGTGAATGAGTCAGATAAACATTTTCCTAACTTGGGAAAAGGGGTACAACTGCAAGCTACATGTATTAGAATGTATGGATCCAATAAAAACCCATGTCTTAGCAGTAGAAAATTATGAAGATACAAACATGTGGCTAAAGATACACAAATGCATCTGAAACACCTAGAGCAGAGCAGCCTACATGAACAGAACCAGTAGAAAAAACAAAGCTGAACAACAAAATATTGCAGTCTGAAAATGTTGCAAAGCAAGGAGAAGTGACCAGCAGAATTGAATAGAATGGAACAGTAACCAAAAACAATGAATTCTAAGGAAATAAAGCTAGAAAGTTCAGAAAGTGCACAATTTGTGCAGAATTCTAAATTTTCTATCAAACAAAACAGAAAGCCCCAAAAACAGAGACTCATAAACAACTAGTTAGTGCTAGGAACATGTTACTAGTAAGAAATTTTCACTAATATAATTGAAGAGGAAGAAATAGGTAAGGAAAGACTCTAGGCAACAGGTATCTATAAGTATAGAAAAAGTAAATGTGAAAATAAAATGTGTTCTGAGGTATCCTCTTCAGAGAAAAATGATCTAAAAAAGAAAAAAAAAGCAAGAATGTGGTGTTCAGTACCCCTGGAATACAGGAAAAGTTACAGAATGGAGAGGAAAGGGAGAAGGTAGTGAATACAGAGAGACAAGATAACATTTAGCAAAGGTCCAGTGATATTCCTGCTGGACTAAAATTCAAGAAGGTTAAGCACAAAGAAGAGGGTTTTAAACATTAGATTCATAAATAAAAGGAATGAGGAAAATGAAATACAGATGAAATAGCAACTAACACTAGAGAATACTGGTATGTGTTGCCTTTTCTAGGAGAATTGTTAGATGTTGAGACCCCAGTACCTGTGTTGGAAGGAAAGGATACACTGGCTCATATGTGACAACAAGATAACCTTCAAGTAAACACTTACATTTTAAAAAGGTCCAGTGGGAAGATAACACTTGCAGTAGATTAAGTGAAAATATAGCAACACAGTTAGAGTTGTAGGGGAGAAGCTGAACAAAATGATCCTACATCTTACCCATGATTTATGTTACAAAATAATTTATACAGAGTAAGTCTGCAATAAAAGACCTTTGCATAGCTCTAAAAAGGCATACACATTTTAAATAGATAAGTAGCTTGTTTAGTCAGGGAAACATGTTCCTCTCAACAGCAAGGCATAACCAGAATGAAAGGGGTAAAGAAACTGTAGAGAGAGAAATCCAAAATTAGTTTCACTGTATTACATAGTAGAGCTCTCCTAAGAATTCTAGCTGAAATGGGTGACAAGAGATGCAGTGGGAAAACAACAGGCACCTTCAGGAAATATATAATAAAGCAAGACATTCAACAAAAGCAGGTTCCCGAGAATACAGAAACTTAGTTTAAATAGTGCTTCTGCATTATTACGACAAATTAGCATCTGTGTGGTTAAAGAAGAAAGTAGTGAGATTAAGTATTATGATGCAAGTACCAAAGATGAAACTGTCTTGTAAAATATGGAAATAAAAGCCAAAATGCTAGTTAAGAGAGCATAATAAAACATCACTCTCATAGGCAAGATATAGAAGTTCCAAAGGCAATAGTTTATTTTCCTCAGTTGCATAGTATAACAACTTCACTGACGAAAGCAGACAGCTCAAGTCAGAAACATTTAAGCAAAGAAATTTGGACAAAATGTGTATCAATACTAGCAAAGACTATACAGAAACTCTTAACACAATAGAATATTCAGAAAACGGAAGCAGTGGACAGTGCAAAATATAGAGTGTAAGTACAGTATGCATGACAGCTGATTTCTAAAATTTTCATTCTGAACAGATGTCTGTTTTAGCCAAATGTGCAATTGAAATATGTCAGCAACAAAAAATGATTACCATTTTCCAAAATGACAAAGGCAGATCTTAGTTTCAGGAAGGCAAGATAACTATATCTTGTCAAGTTAAAAGTAATATAAATGCATATAAACAGTAACCTAAAACATTAAAAAATACAAGAGTCACAAAGAAAGGCTATACAGGAAGTAGTAAAGAACTGGCTTCAGATAGGAATGGTTGGCAAGTAAAAAAGGTTAGTGCAACAGTCCTATAATGTTCATCCCAAACCCTAATGAAACAGTTGGTGTCTGAAGTGATTTCAGGAGGCTGAACAGCATTTCAGATTTAGATAGTTTCCAATGCCAAGGACTGAGGAAGTATTATAAGATAAGAGAAGGCAAGAACTGCATTAAGTTGGCAATAGCCACTTAAAGTACAGCACCAGCTTGACTTAACCCACAATAATGTAGATGGCATGTAAAGGGCATATAGGTCTTCCAATGGGTATGGCACAAATTATTTCAGGCAGGGGGCCAAGTTATAGCATAACATTGTATATTTTGTCAAATAGTGAAGTAGGACTGTTGCACTAACCTTTCTTGCCCACCATACCTATCTAAAGGCAGTTCTTTACTACTTCCTGTATAGCCTTTCTTTGTGACTCTGGTATTGTTAATGCAATGTAAATAGCACAGAGGGCCGGATTCAAGATGGCTTGCATGGAATCTAAGAGTAGAGTAAGACTCCATGCAGCCATCATGTCCGACGAGCGATCCAGGAACAGCCTGTAGGGGCATGTAAGAGAGCTCCTAAAATGGCTCTTACACGGACAGGGCTGGGACATGTAAATCACTTTAATTGCAGGTGAAAGGCATGCAAATGAGGTAGATTTGTGATTCAGAAAACCCGAACCTGTCCGAGTAAGAGCAGTGTTATTTGCAGAAATGTACTCAGTTGACAACTAAGTACCGTTCTGCAAATAGCAAAATGGAGCCATGACAGCTCCAAATAAAGGTTGCATCCAGTGCAGGAAGCATGCCAATGGCCAAATATATGGCCAATGGAAATGTCCCCTGATGCAAAATTAAAATAAAAATATATTTTTTGTTACACTGATTTCCGATGTTTAAGTGTAGCGCAGCGCCGCGCAAACAGGCTGAGCTCTAAAAACCAGAATACTAAAAATTATAACCCACAAATGTGGATTTTATAGAAATTGTTAATGTACAATGCAAGGGAATGGCAGGCTGAAGACAACATGGCCACCGAGTAGAGGTTGCTAAGGGGGGAAGCTCAGTCTAAGACATGTAATCAAGCATTAGTAGGCAATCCTATGTAAACGAGTGTTAGTAGAAGATAGGTGACATCACGAGGGGGGTATGTTCGAAAGAAGTGAAGCTCATTGGAGCAGAGTGGCATGTGTCCGCTGTCAGTTAGACATCATGGAAAGAGGTGTGTCAACAGGTAGGCTAGGGAAAGCTAAGAAATGGAAGGTGTATACCGTGGATAACACCAAAGTTTTTTGCTGAGCGTGCATGCACACGTGTGCGTGTAAACGCGAGTAAGAC
Source organism: Protopterus annectens (assembly GCF_019279795.1). Taxonomy (NCBI): domain Eukaryota; kingdom Metazoa; phylum Chordata; order Ceratodontiformes; family Protopteridae; genus Protopterus; species Protopterus annectens. The sequence continues at coordinate 1,952,755,043 of NC_056739.1, forward strand.
AGAGTGGGCGCATGTAAGCATGAGTGCACACATTTAAGCCAGAGTAAGCATGTATAAGGCTGTTTAAAGAGTTGAAAGCGCGTTTGCGCTGGTGTGCGCACATGTTAACCCGAATAAGCAACATTTAATCAGTGTAAGCATGTGTGCATGCATGTTAGCTGCTGTGAGCGTGTTTGCGCTTGTGTGCGCAGCCCTCCCCCCCCCTGAGGAAACAGAAAGGAAAAAGGAAGCACAACAAATAGTAGGAAGCTACCAAGACTGTACTGGCAGAGCTAGCAGGTGAAAACAATCAGAATCAGGCAATTACACAGGCAGTACACTAACCCAGCCCAGCCTAGCACTTAAAACTCTGCCAACAACAGTCCATTATGTTTCTCACAACAGACACTGCAGTAAGCTAATAGAAGTGAAAACTGAAAAAGCTTTACTGAGACAAAGAAATGTTAGGGACTGCCACTGCTATTATTAGGCGACATATGCAACATGCTGAGGGTGGTGACAATGGAAATGCTGCTGGACAACCCACAGTGAGGAGATGGAGAAGAGTGTACAGGCCCCAGGTAACCTACCAGGGGCTACATGAGCTGGAGATAGTGGAGCGCTATAGAGTGGACAAAGACCTCCTGCAGCAAATTGTTGAGCTGTGCAGGCCACGCCTCACACACAGAACCAACAGAGGGGAACCCATCCCAGTGGAAACCAAGGTATGTGTTGGCCTAAGAATATTAGCAACAGTTACCTTCCAGAGACCAACTGGTGATATGATGGGGATATCACAGGCATCAGCATCCAGGGTACTACACCAGTTCCTGGATGCCATGTCAGCACATGTTGGTGATCATGTATATTTCCCCAATTCCCATGAGGTATTGGCCAGCAATATGCATCTCTTCCAGCAAATAGCGGAATACCCTGAGGTAGTGGGTGCAATAGACTGCATGCACATATGCATCAAAGCACCATCCGGCGAGCGGGGTAGGGTCTACTTCAACCGCAAGTGCTTCTCCTCCATCAACTGCCAGGTCATGTGTGATGCCCAGGGCATAATACTGAATGTGTGTGCAGGCTGCCCTGGAAGCTACCATGAATCCCATATCTGGCATCTGACGCAGATGTACCAGACATTTGCCAATGGGGACATCCCACATGGTCACCTAGTGGGGGATGCTGGCTATGCACTGGAGCCATGGCTGATGACACCCATAAGAAATGCACACACACCTGAACAGGAATGCCATAATGAGGCACATGCACAAACATGTAATGTAACAGAGCGTGTGTTTGAGCTGCTCAAGTCACGGTTCCGGTGCCTGGACACATCTGGTGGAGCCTTGCAGTACTTACCAACTACATGTACCCAAATTGTCATGGTATGTGCTATGCTACATAATATGATCCTGCGAAAACAGTTGCAGCAGGACCAGCATAGGCCTGGGCCAGACAACCCCCCCCCCACCATTTCCAAGGCCATCACAGGCAGAGCATGACTCGGAGAAGGAACAACCTGAGCCGGCCCCAGTAGGCAGAAGGAGGTGTGCCCAGTATGCTTTGGCCTTGGCAAAGAGGCAACGCATAGCACATACACTGGCTCAGTAGGAACTCCGGAAATGATACCCCTCTCTGACTTGCACATAAAGTAAAAGGGATGCCTAAGTTGATACTACCTGCTTCCAAACATGTGCAGGGAGTGTAGTATGTGCATCCCAAATAGGCAGCCCTGCAGCACCACCTAAGGCATGAATGCCATGTGTTAAGCAATATAAAGCAGTGCTAAACAGCAATTACCACCATGTAGTATATGAAAACAAAATCGCACACACGAACTAGCACAACTGTGGTCAATGTACAGTAATATTGGGCAACGTCCAGCAATGTTGGTGGATATTGAGCAATGTTGGTGAATATTGAGCAATGTCAGACAAGCCTGGTCTAAGTAGGGCATAGCTGAACAAAAGCCAACATGCTCATATTTGCTTAACAGGCCCTTAAGCAGTCTGGTCTGCTCAGTATGAAAATATAAAGCAGTGATGGGCCTCGAACCCAGGATATTGAGCACTATAGCCAAAGTACTGAACCAATAAACCATGACAGCATTGCAGTGGTCCACCTGTATGACGGAATGTTGATAAGTCTATGCAAAGTATTCCATGGAAACACTGCAGGCACAGCATAATCCTTGTTGAGTTATGACACAAAGGTGAGTCCTGCAGTGAGAGCAGAACCTGACTTCCAACACACACAGTATTAATGTTAATATTGGTCATGTTTGCACACATCAGCAAATGTAGTGGACCTCAGATAGCAACATACTGACGGTTCACACTGGGCACGCTCACACACTTGAATAAATGAGACAAATGTCAGGAAACAAAACATGTAATGTCAGAACTGGGCATGCTCACACACTTAGTCTATGTCTGAGTACAGCAGTGGGCCACGCATATCTGGCAGTTGCATGTGTTAACCCAGGAACCTGTCACTATACAGCAATCCGCCCTGTGCACACAGTTATATGACAACAGACACATCTATAATATAGTGGAACCCTGACATAATCAAATATGTTCTGCAGATACTGAAGTTCTTCATGGAAACTGGTAAAGCAAAGATGATAAAGACCTGCAAACAGTATCAGCAATAAACATTGTGCATCATGAACATAAGCATAGGTTCAGAGGTCGATACTAGGCTATCTGCCCTAGGGCATGTACAAACCTAGCCAGAGTGTGTTTGGCATTCGCAACCCTGTCACATTACTACACTATGTGTGTGAATAGCAGGTCACACATGATAGCCCATATACGTTTATGCTAGTGTGCCTCTGTCTAGCAGGGACACAGAGGATATCCCAGGGGTAAATATACAATCACCCATACAGTCATCAAGATGTCTCCAGTAGGTGGTCAGTGGGTGGCTCTGCCTATGTGAAACTGGGATTACATTCTATAGTGAGTGGAGCCGCTGGGATAAGAATGTGTCCCTCCACAATGCCCTATTAACATCTGTGCTGAGGTATACGACTCTGCAGTGTGTAGCTCCAAGGGAGTTGGCTATCCTGAGGTGGAGCATGTCCAGTAACACTGGTTTGGGTATAGCTGTAAACAACAGGCACACATCATATCTGAGTAGGTGGTAAGCGACTGAGTAGAGCTGGAGTTACTACATATGAACTATACAGGGCATCTGTGTGAGTCCTTAGATCTGCTTGGTGAGGACCGTCCATGGCCAGTACAGTTGCTGCAGGTGTCAGGTAAGGTACACCCCAAATGTGGCATTGTAACCAAGCATGGATGTGGTGAGTATAGGGGCACAATGACCTCACTCGTTCTAGATGTGAAACCATATGGGATAAGGTAGCACACATAGCAGGTGTGTCCAACCACTTTGGCAATGTGAATGTTAAAGGCGACAGTACGAACAAGTGATATCCCCAAACCCCCAACAACCCTTACCATATGTAATGGAGTACTACCTATGTGGTAATGTGCGGGCATGTTGTTACTCACAAAGGGGATGACCATGCAACTAATGGCATTAAGCTGTAGGCCATGGCTCAGGCACCACTCATCCATCTCTGTGAGACCCTGATTGAGTATGCATGTCGCAGCTGGAGAGTTGATAATGGCACCCAGTTTGCAGTCAAGTGCAAACATGATCAGCCATATTCCCCCCGTGATAGCCTGTATGTAAGACAAATATATACTGAACAAGAGAGATCCCAGGACCAAGCTGTGTGTGATGCCATGTGTAACTGGTGTATAGTCAGACATGGCACCTGTAATCCTCACCATGTGGGTGCTATCCCTGATCTAGGTATCAATCCATTGTGTGAGATATGTGTCCAAATTGATGATGGTGAGCCTATGCATAATTGCCCAGTGGGTTAATGGGTTGAATGGTTTTGCAAGGTTCAGGTAGGCTGTGTGGATAGCCGTCCTTATGTCGATGGACCTGTAATCCATTTAAAGAATACCTACAGGTTCAAGAGGCAAGATATGGCCACAACAATGCTGAAATGAGTAGGACACAGTGTCTGTAGGTTCCTGATGTCTATGTGTAGGAGTCCTATGACAATATGCTCCATAGCTTTGCAGAACAGGCCACATAGGCTTATAGGGCAATATTGTCTGTGGTCCATTGTGGCACCAACTCTGTGGAGTAGGACCACTGTTGCAGTACGCCATTCCTTGGGTACATATCCTGTGGTAACTCTGATATTGAACAGTGGTGTAATGTGAGGGTTGCGTTTGTCATGATGCTTGTGTATGATGCAGGCTGGGACACCATCTGCTCACATTGATACTGTGATGTACGCTGTGGGGAGGGCAGCACTCACCTGTTACTGTGTGATGTCAGGGAGGTTATACTCTGTTGGGATGGATAGTTACTCCTTAGGGGGGATGGGTGGGAGACATCTGCACTGAACCTGTTTGCCAGGATGTAGGCAATGCCAGTGGGTTCAGGGTAGGTTTAGTCAGTATGCAGTAACTCACAGCATATCAGTGAGTGTCTACCCAGGTTCCTGACATAACTGAAGAAGGCCATGTGATGGCCCTACGTGTCAGGTGCAATTGTCTGGTAGAAGCGGCCCTTAGAAAAGTCCATGAGTAATTGTAGCTGTCTGCTAGTACAGATCACAGATGCCTTCCCTGTTTGGGATTGTGCTCTATCATGTAGTAGCGTCCTCTTGATGTTGTACAGCTTATTAATGGCTGGGGTCTACCAGACAGGTCCCCTGCCATTGTAGTAGTGGGTCTTGCTGTTATTTGGGAGAGCACAATCCATGCGGTCCACTAGGTGTCCATAGAATGTGTATGTAAAGGATGCAGTAGTGTGAGCCATATATGCCACTGTCTCAGGATCTCTGAAGGATACCACCTTGCTTTGGTGAAGTGAGATGTTGGCTCATAAGAAGTTCACCAAGATTACCCAGGATGGGTGTGTGGCGGGTATATGTATGTCCTGTGAGATACATGTATGTTCTGACCTTACCAATGAGGGATATATCGCTGGTGTGGAACATAGAGCCTCCATGTTGGTGATGAGCAAGTCCAATATGTATTCCACCTTGTGGCTGTGCTGACTGGTTGTGCCAAAGCATATGAGTCTACAACTTGTAGTGACTGCTGGGTGAGGTTGTCGGGGCTTGAGTAGTATCCCCAGTCAATATGTGTGTATATGAAGTGTATATGAAGTCACACAATATAATGGTGTCTGTGGAGACCTGCATATTCTCCATAGTTCCCACAAAAGCCGAGTGTGGTTCCTGAGTTTGGGAGTGTGTTCTGTAGCAGGCAACAAACTGAAAGGCAGTATTGCACAATGGTAGTTGTCTATGTATGGTCTGTGATGCTTTGTGCAGTGCTACTAACCTGGAGGTGTGTGTATCTGTGATGTATATGGATACTCCCCCTAGTTGTGTTGTCTGTTCCAAGTCTTGTTGTCAGACAGCATGGTATGGAACATAAACTGGTAGTGCTGGTGTGCATAAGCGAGCCTGAACCAGGTGTCTGTCAGTGCACAGATATTGCTCTCCTCCATACTGAGGAGAGTCCTGAGTGGCCACAATATGAGGTTAACACAACTGTTGTTGAGCACCATTACCCTTAGTTTCGTTTAACCTGTAATGTCTATGGAGGTGGGTTTGTCTTCTGAGCCCTGTGTAAAAAAGGCACTCTGGTGGTAGCAAGAGCCTTAGCCAGCATACCAAAGTCCAAGGGTGACAGGTGCAAGCTGTCCATAGTAAAGCTATGTGGCATGTTGAGCATGTCACCATATGCTGACAGACACTGTATCCCCTATGAATGAAACAAATGTGTTAGCCAACTGTTAAATGTGATATGTGTTTCCGTATACTGTGACATCATAATTGGTGGGTGTAAGATGCTAGACAAGGTCAGGGTCATACTGGCCTGGGCTACATGATCAGAGTGTACCTCCATGTACCATGTCATGTGGTCCAGGGAGTAACGTCTGAGGTGACACACACCAGCATGGACAATGATGGTGCCAGTCTTGTACTTGCTTTGGAGTGACCTGACTGCCTGTGTTATGTGGCAGATCCTGGCATCCAACAGATAGCCCAAAGTGACTATTCCCTTGTCAGGGCTGGTGAGTGGTACATCAGTGTGTCTGAACATAAGTGTCGCCTATTACAAGTGTATTAGGTGTGTTGTTTAGCCTGAAGGGCAGTGACTGTGTGGCACACAGACATTGTAAACTTAGTGATATGTGGGTATTGTAGTGGGGTAGCAGGTGTGTGTGTGTCTGCTTTGGAGTCCTCTGCTGCTTAGGTAGAGTACATTTACAGCATCCGAGTATGTCAATGTGTGCTAATGTGGTTTGAGTGCTGTTGCTAGAGGATATGTGAGACTGATATGTGGTGTGTGTGGTTACCTTCACCACCTGATACACTGTGCCAGTCATAGGTCAAGAGACTTCAGCTCCCTGTACGTCTATATAGGTGCATCTCACACATATATCTGAGTTTGTTGGGAGGAGGAGAGGGTTGTCTGTATACATAAGGCAGATGTGACATCGTGTCAATATCACAATATCCACCAGCTGGACTGAAGAGTACACACAAAACCAACCCCTGGACATGCCACGATATTATCATGACATACTCTGTAGCCTGATCACAAAGGATCAGTAGGGTGTTAAGCGTGTAAAAGAGTATAACAGGGATTAGTGCTCATGTTCATTAGTGTGTTGTAAAGAGGAGCTGAGAAGGAGTCCAGACTGAATCATGGCACCCCCTTCTGCTATGTCATAAATATCAATGTACACCCATATATGCCCTGAGTCAGGGCCAGCTGTACCTGAGTGTCAATGCCGACATCATGACAGACAGGCCCATATGTACATACCCATACCCCACTGACAATAGTCCACATCATCATACCAGGAGATATCACATGTAGAATGGATGAGCAGCTACCCCCACTGCCAAAAGCATGGCAGCAGGTGGAATACATTGATTCACAATATGTGTCATGCACAAACTACAGAACAAACAGATCATGCACCTGAACAGTTAGCTGAGCCGCACCCCCTACACAGGATGTGGAACCGTTGAATGTGTCACAGCTGCATATGACACTCCCCACAAGTGTTGGTGCACTGCCTATGAGGTCTGATCTGCAAGGTCATGGAGTCCATCATGGTTGCAGTCATAAACAGAGCTATTGGAAGCTGACACACACACAACCCTACCAACTGTGGTATGTTCATGTGCGGATCATGGTTACCCAAACATGCTAGACTGTTTGCAAGGCAGCCACCTAGGACATACATCAATGAACACATCTACACGTGTCACATAGACTTTGAATAGCCCTTTATCAACATCTTAGACACGTAGTATCCACAAAACCAAGAAGTGTGCATAAATATGTGTTGACATATGACGGAATGTCAATGTGTCCACAGATAGATCACACAAGGTAAGGATACTGAGATCATGTTCAAGCTGTTGACACCTGCTGACCCACATGGACCATTCCTGGAATGGCATAAAACAAAGTGTACACACATCACCATGTCCAGTGTGATTATGTCACCATCCTATAAATACAGCAGGAGAAAGGAAACCAGCTAGTAAAGCAAATAGTGCGTCGTGTTAGTGTGTCTCTTTTTCTAGTATCATAACATAGTTAGGTAGGGGTTTGAATCCTGTAAACATTGTGTGTGTGTGTGTGTGTGTGTGTGTGTGTGTGTGTGTGTGTGTGTGTGTGTGTACAATTGTCTTTGAAAGGAGTGCCCTTTTTGGAGACTGGGAAAACACACTAGAAGATGTACATTCCTCTTTGGAAAGACTGATGATGTCACCATCCTAGAAATACAGCAGGAGAAGGCAAACCAGCCCGTATAACAAATAGCGCGCTGTGCTAATGCATCACTCTCTAGTATCATAACCTAGATAGGCAGGAGTTTGAATCCTACAAGTGCTGACTGTGTGTGTGGGGGGTGTGTTTATGTGTGCAGTTGGCTTTGAAAGAAGTGCTCTTTTTGGAGACTGTGAAAACACACTAGAAGATGTACATTCCTCTTTGGAAAGACTGATGATGTCACCATCCTAGAAATACAGCAGGAGAAAGGAAACCAGCCAGTGTAACAAATAGCGCGCCGTGCTAATGCGTCTCTCTCTTTCTAGTATCATTACATAGGTAAGTAGGGGTTTAAATCCTGCAAACACTGGCTGTGGGGGTGCGTGTATGTGTGCAATTGTCTTTGAAAGGAGTGCCCTTTTTGGAGACTGGGAAAACACACTAAAAGGTGTACAATTGTCTTTGAAAGGAGTGCCCTTTTTGGAGACTGGGAAAACACACTAGAAGATGTACATTCCTCTTTGGAAAGACTGATGATGTCACCATCCTAGAAATACAGCAGGAGGAAAAAAAACAGCCAGTATAACAAATAACATGCTGTGCTAATGCGTCACTTTCTAGTATCATAAGATAGGTAGATAGGGGTTTGAATCCTGCAAATGCTGTGTGTGGGGGGGTGTGTGTATGTGTGCAATTGTCTGCGAAAGGAGTACTCTTTTTGGAGACTGGGAAAACACACTAGAAGATGTACATTCCTCTTTGGAAAGACTGATGATGTCACCATCCTAAAAATACTGCAGGAGAAGGAAAATCAGCCAATATAACAAATAGCGCGCTGTGCTAATTCGTCACTCTCTAGTATCATAACGTAGGTAGGGATTTGAATCCTGCAAATGCTGACTGTGTGTGTATGTGTGCAGTTGGCTTTCAAAGAAGTGCTCTTTTAGGAGACTGTGAAAACACACTAGAAGATGTACATTCCTCTTTGGAAAACCTGATGATGTCACCATCCTAGAAATGCAGCAGGAGAAGGGAAACCAGCCAGTATAACAAATAGCGTGCAGTGCTAATGCGTCTCTCTCTTTCTCTCTCTCTTGTGTCATAACATAGGTAGGTAGGGGTTTAAATCCTGCAAACACTGGCTGTGTGCGTGTGTGGGGGTGTATGTGTGCAATTGTCTTTGAAAGGAGTGCCCTTTTTGGAGACTGGGAAAACACACTAGAAGGTGTACAATTGTCTTTGAAAGGAGTGCCCTTTTTGGAGACTGGTAAAACACACTAGAAGATGTGCATTCCTCTTTGGAAAGACTGATGATGTCACCATCCTAGAAATATAGCAGGAGAAGGGAAACCAGCCAGTATAGCAAATAGCGTGCCTTGCTAATGCATCACTCTCTAGTATCATAATGCAGAGAGGGGTTTGAATCCTGCAAACGCTGACTGTGTGAGGGGGTGTTTGTATGTGCGCAATTGTCTTTGAAAGAAGTACTTTTTTTGGAGACTGTGAAAACACACTAGAAGATGTACATTCCTCTTTGGAAAGACTGATGATGTCACCATCCTAGAAATACAGCAGGAGAAGAAAAAACAGCCAGTATAACAAATAGCACGCTGTGCTAACACATTTCTTTCTCGTGTCATAACGTAGGTAGGGGTTTGAATCCTGCAAATGCTGACTGTGTGTGTGTGGGGGGGGTGTATGTGTGCACTTGTCTTTGAAAGGAGTGCCCTTTTTGGAGACTAGGAAAACACACTAGAAGATGTACATTCCTCTTTGGAAAGACTGATGATGTCACCATCCTAGAAATACAGCAGGAGAAGGGAAACCAGCCAATATAACAAACAGTGCACCGTGCTAATGTGTCTCACTCTAATATCATAACATAGGTAGGTAGGGGTTTCAGTCCTGCAAACATTGACTGTGTGGGGGGGGGGTATGTGTGCAATTGTCTTTGAAAGGAGTGCACTTTTTGGAGACTGGGAAAACACACTAGAAGATGTACATTCCTCTTTGTAAAGACTGATGATGTCACCATCCTAGAAATACAGTAGGAGAAGGGAAACCAGTCAGTATAACAAATAGCGCGCCGTGCTAATGCGTCTCGCTCTAGTATCATAACATAGGCAGGTGGGGGTTTAAGTCCTGCAAACTCTGACTGCGTGTATGTATGCAATTGTCTTTCAAAGGAGTGCACTTTTTGGAGACTGGGAAAACACACTAGAAGATGTACATTCCTCTTTGGAAAGACTGATGATGTCACCATCCTAGAAATACAGCAGGAGAAGGGAAACCAGCCAATAAAGCAAATAGCACATCATATTAATGCATCTCTTTCCACAATCATAACATAGTTAGGTAGGGGTTTGAATCCTGAAAAGTGTGTGTGTGGGGGGTGTGTGTATGTGTGCAGTTTCCTTTGAGAGGTGTTCTTTTTTTGGAGACTGGAAAAACCCAGTAAAGGAGATACATTCCTCTTTGGAAAGTCTGATGATGTCACCATCCTACAAATAAAGCAGGAGAAGCTGAAACAGCCAATAAAGCAAATAGCATGCCATGTTAATGCGTCACTCTCTGGTATCATAACATTGTTAGGTAGGGGTTTGAATCCTGCAAATGCTGACTGTGTGTGTGTCACTGCTGGTCAACACAGTGTGGGTTTTGCTTTTAGTATGGTATGACATAGTATGATGACAACAGTAAGTGCATTGCAGACATCAGGTATCTGCGTGGCAAATATATGTGTACATGTCCCCTCAATCAGTACATAGGTGTGAAGCCTGCATACTACATGAATACATTTGTTTCCATTGACCGGTTGTGCCGCTGCTACTCAGTTCATAGGTCACATATGTATGTATGTGACATAGCCATCCACTGTCATGTTCTGTGACCAAGGTCACCTGTGGCACACACACCTATGACAGTTACTGAAGAGTAGTGTGAGTGAGGGTATATGGCTTGGGTATATGTCAGACATGGTCATACACAACAAAGTCTGCCAAGAATGGACAGTCTTTATAGGTGTATGACTGCCTTGTGGATATGCATTCATGCCTCTAATGTCTGTGATACACCTTGGGACTCCACAATACCTATGGATATGTGGATACGAAGGGACACATGACATAACATGGGTCTGTATGTACACAATGGTACCCGACATACATGTTGAGGGCTACCACCGGTGTGGTACTGATGGGATAATATGTATAGTACATGAGGATAACTATGCCATAGTCGGCTTACTGCTATACAGCATGTATCACACAACAGGAATCTGTATGTATGATACCCTTGTGTAGGATATGCATCCCATCCAGGGAATGTATTGTATGCCATTCCATGCATTCCCAGATTTGGATGGACACATCTCTAGTGTGTCTGCATGTACCTAAGGGGGCTATATGACACACAGGTGTGGTCACAGTAATGGGTGATGGTCATCGCCACTGGTTAGTGTTATAGTGCAGCACCGGAAGGATCCAATTGATACTGGGTTCCCCACTACTGTATGTCAATTGTCAGGAGATCATCTAATGATTGCTTATAGTCATACTGTTGAGATTGTGTATACTACTAGACTGCAAATCATTGACTGATATTAATAGTATCACCCACAGCATAGTGTCAACCCATGTCATACACACGTCTACCCATGTTAGTACATAACTGTAGTAGAATGCATACTGGCCATTGAAAGATGCAATGGGATGTTAATAATGTGTATGACAGGGTATGCCACACATCCCATGTGTCCACTATGCACGCACATCCAGACAGTGCGCACCCACCATGTTCACAGATGTACACTTGCTAATCTTTACTGCACACATCACACACGTACTGTCCACTCGCTAACACATGCTGGCAACACATCACACATCAGCCAAGTGGCACATGGGTGGATAATACATACTCAGACCTAACAGTGGTGTAAACAATGCTACACTGACAAACAGAGTTTGATGCATAATGTCTGCTCAGATATACCTACAAGGATGTAGTTAGACTTCCATGTTGACAACTCGCTGTTATTGCTACACTGCTATAGTTTCACCCTGTGCATCAGCACCATGTTAGCCTGTCCCTCCGTCGATAATGCAGATGACAGGAGGCCAGGAGGTGGCACAGGTACCATCATATGGACAGGGCATTTTGTTGTTTGCCAGAGCCTGACATTGACCCATCCAATCGACATGTGTGTGTGTGTGTGTGTGTGTGTGTGTGTGTGTGTGTGTGTGTGTGTGTGTGTGTGTGTGTGTGTGTGTGTGTGTGGGACAACAGTACAGCATGGGCCAATGTTGATGTAATGTGTGTGTGTATGTGTGAGCCCTAGTTGTTTGCTTAATGTGTGTGTGTCTGCATGCACACAGCTCCACCATGTGGCTGCCATATACGGTGGTTTATGGGACAGCCACAGACTGTACCTGCTTGGCTGTACAGATCATTGTCTCTGGCCACGGACACAGTACCTGTGCCTGGCAGGGGTGCTATGGACGGTATCGGGTACCAACCCTGACTGGGTAGTGTTATCAGAGGCAGAGGTATGATGACTGGACCCATGTCCCTGCTGGGACTGGCCAGAGCCACGGGGTCTATTGGGATGGACAATGGACAGGCCAGCCCCAGCATTGCTGGGGCTGGTACTGCCACTACGGGAGCGGCTGTGAGCTGTGGGCCATCCGCAACCACTGCCAGCTGTTGCTGTTGCTGGCATGCGTCCACGTCAATGTCGCAACCATCCCGCACGGTCCTGGCTTGAGGAAGGCATGTTGTGGAAGGTATCTGTTGTCTCCACCCAACGTCTATCAATTACCTCGGTGTATGTCCGGATGGCACTGGCAAGGTCACGGATGCTGTCATTGATAGCGGTGTTATGTGCCCTCTGCACCCTAAGTCCCTGCCTGGTGTACCATTCCATACGTACCTGAGCCTGCATTACAGCCTGGAACATAGTGGTCATCGTAAGACCTGTGAGGGCATGCCTGCCAGGGGCAATACGTCCAGTGATGCTCCCCCGAGAACCCCTGGACCTCCGCCTATGTGGTACCATTGCAGGTCTATGGCTATGGCTGCTGTGAGGGGATGCATGTGCCATGGGTACCACACTCTCCTGGTCAATGCCAACTATATGCTGTCCCTCCCCTATGGCCATTGGTGGTGAGGGATGTAATGGAAGTATGAGTGTGCGCATAGATGGGGTTGAACGCTGTGTACTGTCAATTGGTGGACCAATGACAGACCCTGTCAAATCTCCCTGTACCAACATACATGTTTCATCATCACCACTATCTGTGGCAGTGGCTTCAGGTCGCCTGCTGCTTTCGCCAAGCCTTACCTCAGCACCTGTGAGAGGAAGACAGGAAACACACATTACGGTCTGCACAGGCACACATGCACACATGCACACATGCACACATGAACACATGCACACATGCACACATGCACACAGGAACACATGCACACATGTACACATGCACACATGCACACATGCAAACATGTACACATGCACATATGAACACATGCACACATGCACACATGCACACATGCACACATGAACACATGAACACATGCACACAGGAACACATGCACACATGCACACAGGAACACATGCACACATGTACACATGCACACATGCACACATGCAAACATGTACACATGCACACATGCACACATGCACACATGCACACATGCACACATGAACACATGCACACATGCACACATGCACACAGGAACACATGCACACATGTACACATGCACACATGCAAACATGTACACATGCACACATGAACACATGCACACATGCACACATGCACACATGAACACATGAACACATGCACACAGGAACACATGCACAAAGGAACACATGCACACTCCTCACTACAGCAGATACACACACAACAGAAATCCAAATCATACTCAATACTGGTTGAAGGTGGGTGACAGTATCACAAGGCAAACAGTCACGCACATGTGTCAGCATGCAGAATAAGTGTTGCTCAAGTCCATGCAGTGTGAGTGTAGACAGCCATAGTTGATGACAGTGTACATGGCTGTGGTGCATGTGTGTACATGTTCAGTGATTGCCTACACCCTGGAGCACAATGTGTACAAGGACACATTTCTGTGCAAGTATTATAAGCTCTGCAATGTCCTGTGCACCATCACACACAGGTGTACATACCATGGCTGCATGTGTTATCTGTGTGTCACATGGATTTCCATGTCTGATTGCAGTGTCTGTGTCTGTAGCAGATAATTGTGGACACAGGTATAGCACATGCATGCTATGTACACACACTGTATGGGTGGTGCATGTATACGTGATGGGATACCAATCCTGGACATGGCCATTATAACAGTATGGGGTGTAGTACCATTAGCCATCATCATCATGCATCATGTGGTCACTCAAGGCCACTAAAGTGTGCTAGACTACCACCTAGCAATCTGTACCTGAACCGCAGTGCTGTGGCTAAGTTCACAATTACACAGCCACGTTGCACAAGGGTGTCTGAGGTGTCCAATAGGGAGCATTGCCTAACATGACTGTGTTATGTAGAGACAAACCAGGTTACCAGACAAACAAATCCACTAGAAAAGGCTAAATCCAAAAAGCCACAGGAGGTGAAAGCAAAACAGGTTTATTGAATGTAAAGCGCTTTTCGTCGCTCAATGTTTGAGCAACTTCTTCAGACATAATTACCTATGCCTAATTAAGTATTTATAGTACAATCACTTAAACAATCCAATTAAAAATCCATTCACATTTAAAGTGATATAATGTTCAATAGACACCAACTCACACCGAATGCAATGTTATATATACAAGTTGCTTTTTCTAACTTACTAAATGAAGTAATAAAAACATACAGTCACATATATAAGAACATTTACTAAAATAATGTAGTACTATTATATTAAATCAACTTATTTACCTAAGTATAATTTTATTAAAAACCTATCAAATTCATATTTATTCTATTTATATGCTTAAAGTGTTACTTCATATGAAAATAAAACAAACACACAAATAACTGTACTAGTAAGTTAAAAGACTATATAAGTATCCCGTCTTTTTTGCTGTATAATGCACAAACAACTGCATGATTTTATTTTATTTTACAGGATATAGTTTTCCCTTTTCCTTTTCAAGTCTACAGTGTTCACTTACTATCACAAAGTTTATTTATAAAGTGAACAAGGAAAACAAAAACAACGAAATAAAAAATGATGGTAAAATAAAATTAAATTTTATTTACCTTGTTTAATTTTATTCCATTATTGTTTGAATACCTATACAGTATATATGTCTTAACCTTACTAAATATATTTTTTTATGTGTTTTTTTATTATTTTTTATATGTGTATTTGTTGTGTATTTTGTATTATATATAAAGTTTATTGTACCCTACAAGGTGTAAAAGTAAGATAGTATATATATATATATTTTATAACTATACCAAATGTATTATAATACTAAAATACAACAATGTAGGTGAATCCAACATATAAGGTTTCAAAAAATGGTTACACTCTAAGAAAAGCATAACTAATATACGTACATTAAAAACAAACTGAATACAATAGTTACAGATTTAAAGTTTATCTATGGGAATTCTCTCTTAAATTCACTCTCTTTTTCCCCTCTTTTCTTTTGTTCTATTTTCTATCTAAACTTCTTAATTTCAACAAGCAGCTGATATTACAATGGTCGTTTAAACCTGGTTTTACAAAAGCATTTGTCCTCCACTGCCATGTCAATTCACGATCTTCTAATAATAAGTTATATGGGCCACCTCTAATGTTAGTTTGAATTTGATCAAATGCAATAAACTTAAAATTATGGCCTGGGTTAGCTGAAATGTGTTTAAATAATGCATTTTCTGTCTTGTTGTTTAATATAGCATATGTATGTTCATAGACTCTTTCTTTAAAGTGCCTTTCAGTCTTTCCTATATAGAAAGCTGAATATAACGTACATAAAGCTACATATACTATAAGTTTTGAATTACAATTAAGTTTGTATTTTATTTTATATTTTATATTGTTGATAGTAACGTATTCTCCACAAGACATATGTTTACACATATTACAGCTTCCACAATTTACCATACCTTTTCTTTTACTGAAGCTATTTGTTGCGTTTGTCTCCAGTATATTTTTCATATTTTTACCCTTTCTGTATACAATTCTAGGCTGTTCTAAAAATTTAGAATTGATATTTCTATCTTGTTGTATTATAGCCCAGTTTTTAAAAAGTATCTTTTTAATGATATTACTGTCCATACTATATGTTGTAATAAAACTTATTTGATAATCATTGGTAAGTTGTACTTCTTTGTCCAATGTTTCTAGTTCTAATGTTGAGTTATCTAAGTTAACTATAGTTTCTATGTTGTAGCATTGGTTATCACCATTCTTTAGAATGGGTGCTAGTATACCATTATCTCTTTTGTGTCTTACTTCTTGAACTATGTCATTTATTAAATCAATCGGATAACCTCTCTCAAAGAAAAATGTTGTCAATAGGTTACATTCCGATTCAAAATCACTAGGGAGAGTAGTCATACGAGCTGCTCGAATAAGCTGTCCCTTCACTATAGCTTTCTTCTGTAAATGAGGGTGAAGACTTGTATAGTGAAGGTAAGAGTTACAGAAGGTGTCTTTTCTGTGAATTTTAGCAAAATACTGCCTGTTAACTTGGTCTTTAGATAAATTTACGTCCAAGTAATGTATAGACTGTATTTGAAAATTTAAAGTAAATTTAAAGAAATCTGTGGTATTATTCAGATAAAGTAAGAAATTTTCTGCTGTTCTCTTGTCTCCCTGAAATAAAATAAAAATATCGTCAAGAAACCGAGTGTAATACTGTATATATGAAGTCCACTTGGTATTCTGAAAGATATAATAATTTTCCCAATACGCCATTACCGTATTGGCTAAACTAGCGCCACATGGAGATCTCATTGCAACGCCACATTTTTGCAAATATAACTTGTTGTTAAAAGTAAAAAAATTGTTTGTCAAGATGATGTCTAATAAAGTTGTAACTGTAAATATTTCATTTGCTGGTGCTCCTTTCTTAATAAGAAATAAGCTATCCCATTCAATAGCTTCTAAATGAGGAATGGACGTATACAAATCTATTACATCGATAGTGAGAAAGTTGTTTCCTTCTCTATAAATAGTTCTATCAAGGTTCCCTAGGAAAGACCATGAGTCTTTACAGACTTGTGGTTCTGTCACCAGGTATTTCTTCAAAATGCTGTCTACTAATTTTGCAGATGCATAGGTTATAGAATTGCGTCCATCTATTAATGGTCCAAAAGGTGGATTCGTAATATTTTTTTGAATTTTAGGCGTTGCAAACATAATAGGGATCTTTGGCCAGTTTATGGTAATATATTGGTATGTGTCTAAGTCTATGTATCCATCCATAAATAAATCACTATAATAACCCTTAATCATTCTGTAGGCAGTATTCACCTCATTAACAGACACCTTTCTGTATGTTTCATTTCCCAAAATTTTCTCTACTCTGTTGACATAATCATAATTGTCAAATAAAGCCAGACCCCCTCCTTTGTCTGGCTTTATAGCTCTGATATCAAGTGTTTTAAAGACAGACAAAGTTGTTGTTTCATCACTACTGATGTTACTAGGTTTCCATGTTTTACAGAAAATTTTGTTATATGGGCTACTATTTATACAACATAGGTCTAATTCCATTAGTTGTTCAAACATATACAGTGTTGGATGTAAAGTAGGGTTATATTCACTTACTACTTTAAGTGGATTAGTTAATACTGGAGAGTCTCCCAAAAGTAAGTTAAGATTTAATTTTCTAACAAATAATTTAAGATCTTTAATACATTGTACCAAATCCATATGTTTGCTGGGGACAAAAGTTTGTCCCTTAGCAAAAAGTTCAACCAAAGTAGGTTCTATTTCAATACAAGAAAAATTATAAATGTAAAAGTCCCCTGCTTTGTTCTGTATAACAGAAGGTCTTGTACTTTCATTATATATCTCTTTGGCTTGTTGTAGGGGCGGTATTTGTTTTTTTGGTGGTATTGGTTGTTGTTAAAATGTTGATTATTGGCAAAATTTCGCTTTGTTATAGCCCCCAAGTTTGGGTTGTTTTCGTCTTCGTCTTGTGTAAGTCTATTCGAGTAATGACCATTATAATGACCTTCATTCGAAGTACCTTGTTTTCCATTCCTAAGTCGTCCAGCCCAGGTATTATTGTTCACATTACTCTCTCTATTGTTTGAATTAGATGTTTCATATTCTAAACTAAAGTCTAGGTCTTCAGCAGGTGGTTCAAGTGGTTCAGGGCAGTTGACTTGTATATTTGCAAGTCCAGTCTGTGATCCAGGTGGATTAGGATATGCCCTGCCATTGTCATATGCCAGTCTGTCTCTATTAAGTTTTTTAATTTTGTTTGATTTTAATTTTGTCAACAGTTGTTGGATAGAATTAAAAATTCTATCATATTCAAACTTATATCTAGAGAAGTCATTGTGATTTGTAATAGTTGCATTTAGTTTTGCGACTTCTCTAGTAAAGTCAATAAGCTGCAGTTTGTAGTGTTTAATAATACACTCCATTAATGTAAACCCCTGTTCGTCGAACAAACTGTTAAGTTCAAGATGAAATACGAAATTTGTCACCAGTCCCGTCGGGTAAATGTGATGCCTAAGCCCCTTTGGCACTACTCGTTGCCTACAGCATTCCTGGAAGTAATTTACTTCCAGTTGTAATTTTTTGATTTTAAGTAGCTTTGCATCTAAAACTTTCAAGTTATTAGTCAGCAGTTGTTCACTAAACCACGAAAAGGCGAACAGGAACACGATCAGAGACAGCTTTATAATATAAAATAATTTATTAAATCCAAGTAAAGTTAGCGCTTTCGGCCAAACCAATGTTCAGCCTTCATCAGACAAACAGCAGAATGTGTGATTAAAAACTTTTTATATTACTAACATATGCTTAGTGCCAATCAGAAGCAAGTGCATCTCTTAATTGAATATGACCATGGTGACCTTAAAGAAATATATTACATTGCTTGTGAAAAGCACTTACTAATGTCCCTTAAGGCAATTGCTTAATACAAAACAAAATCTTAAAAATTACTTACGCTTAGATTATGGAATATAAAATATACTAAAAAGTACATCTGGTATTGTAAAGTGAACATAGGCTATGTATAAGACATTTAAAATACAAATTAACCTTGAACCTTACATTGTAATCCACGTTCTTATAAATGAAAACGGATCCCTTGGATGTTAGCTTCTCAATTTATCATATACCATGGTCATATTCAATTAAGAGATGCACTTTTCGTGGTTTTGTGGAGTTTACTGGTTTTTTCTGTTAGTTGTTCACTAACCTCAGGTGATTCTGCGTTTTCAGCCGGTTGCTCCAAACGGTTTTGATGGTCAAACATTAAGTTTTTCGTATTGGTAATCCAATCTTTAAATAAAGGAGCTCCTATAAGCTCTCCAACGCTGTTCCGGTTGTTTATAACAGTTCTATTTTCAGCATTCCCTTCATCATTGGGGTTAGCATAAGTCAAGTTTCTTAAGTTTACATTTACCGTAGCTGGCTGGCTGTTTTGCCCTCGGTTGCCGTTACTGGTAGTATTCCGTTCTTGTGACTGCATGTTACTTCCGCTATCTAGCGGCAAATTCAAACCACTGATATCATTAAACAGACTTGGCGTCTCTGTAATTGTCAACGGAGTTCGTTGACCAGGTGGAATAGAACCAGACAAGTTGCCTTGGTCTAAAACTTGCGAGTTGGTTGAATTACAGTTAGACAACTGTGAATCCAATCGCGAGGATAGCTGGTCGACTCGCTCCGTTAGTGCCAGGATAAGGGCTGTCAAGTTGACATCTTCGTCGTTTTTTACTCCCCTGTTCAAGCTACGTGCTGTAGGGGAAGTACATTCTTCATCCCCACTGTGGTCATTGGAAGCCATACGACACGAAGAGACAAACCAGGTTACCAGACAAACAAATCCACTAGAAAAGGCTAAATCCAAAAAGCCACAGGAGGTGAAAACAGAACAAGTTTATTGAATGTAAAGCGCTTTTCATCGCTCAATGTTTGAGCAACTTCTTCAGACATAATTACCTATGCCTAATTAAGTATTTATAGTACAATCACTTAAACAATCCAATTAAAAATCCATTCACATTTAAAGTGATATAATGTTCAATAGACACCAACTCACACTGAATGCAATGTTATATATACAAGTTGCTTTTTCTAACTTACTAAATGAAGTAATAAAAACATACAGTCACATATATAAGAACATTTACTAAAATAATGTAGTACTATTATATTAAATCAACTTATTTACCTAAGTATAATTTTATTAAAAACCTATCAAATTCATATTTATTCTATTTATATGCTTAAAGTGTTACTTCATATGAAAATGAAACAAACACACAAATAACTGTACTAGTAAGTTAAAAGACTATATAAGTATCCCGTCTTTTTTGCTGTATAATGCACAAACAACTGCATGATTTTATTTTATTTTACAGGATATAGTTTTCCCTTTTCCTTTTCAAGTCTGCAGTGTTCACTTACTGTCACAAAGTGTACTTATAAAGTGAACAAGGAAAACGAAAACAAAATAAAAAATGATGGTAAAATAAAATAAAATTTTATTTACCTTGTTTAATTTTATTCCATTATTGTTTGAATACCTATTTAGTATATATGTCTTAACCTTACTAAATATATTTTTTTATGTGTTTTTTTATTATTTTTTATATGTGTATTTGTTGTGTATTTTGTATTATATATAAAGTTTATTGTACCCTACAAGGTGTAAAAGTAAGATAGTATATATATATATTTTATACCTATACCAAATGTATTATAATACTAAAATACAACAATGTAGGTGAATCCAACATATAAGGTTTCAAAAAATGGTTACACTCTAAGAAAAGCATAACTAATACACGTACATTAAAAACAAACTGAATACAATAGTTACAGATTTAAAGTTTGTCTATGGGAATTCTCTCTGTGTTATGTGTTGAGGAGTGTTGCACAGCCCCATGCTAGGCCCCTACCCCTCAGGTATGGTATGTGTGGTGTGTGGATGACATGTGGGATACTGAAGTGTGACCTGCCAGCGGGTGTCCGGTTACACTATGTGTAGCATGTTGAGGTGTACTGCATATAACATACGTGTTATGTTGTGTACATGTGTGTCAACTATGCCTATCCAATGTGCAGTACAGTGTTGCCACATTTGTGTCTGATGCTCTGTGCATTGCATGTGAATGAGGCAGCTTCTGACATTACTGAGATGTTTCATGTCTCACAGCAAACATGCACAGCATGCATTATGCGTAGGTGTGTTATGTGTACATGGCCTACACCTCACCTATGATATGCACAGTTCAATACCAAGTTTAAAGTGTTAGCATACTCACCAGCATGTAACGTCTGCCCTGCTGTCACACCAGAGGGACCAGCAAGAATATGACACAGTTTGTCAGTGGCCACACCTGTGGCATTGCTACTGTGAGTGTGCTAAACTACAGTAGAACAACAGGCATAGGTGTACAGATACTATTCAAATTATCAGTATTGCACACAATAGGCAGCACAACTGCTAAACACAGTACACATCTCACACATGCATAATCTAACAATACAGGTAACAGTAGTCTACAGCTTGGGCATGTTACCTTCATGCTCCATGTCACTATGCTGGGTGGCTCCGGCCTCCATGATGACACATGTGTGATACTGTTGTTGCTGTAGGCCAAGGGCCACCACACTTAGCAGCAGTTCCTCCACTCTGGTGAGGGGGGGGTGTATGGCCACCCCACCACCTGTGGCAAGCTGTTGTCTGTGGATATCAGACGCACGCCGCCGGACATGTCTGATTAAATCACTGCAGTGATGGTGTACCTGCTCATATGTCCGGTTATGCATGCCTATGTCATTTACCTGATGAACAAGTTCTTGCCACAGTGCAGTACGCTCTTGCTGGTGCTGGCTAGCCCTTGAAAACAGCAGGGTATAGTGCTGTACCAGGCTGTGGTGGATTTCCTGTTCCTCTGCAGCTGTGTAGCAGGGGTTCCTGTGATGAGCCATTAGCCTGGAAGACAAGTAAACGATATGTGTGAGCAAGTCATGTGACACACTTAACATTATACAGTACAGATATCAGTTAACTGCCATATATAGCATCTGTTTGTCTGTCAGAGGAATATCTGTGAATCTCAAAGGGGGGGCTACTGTCCACCTGTGTCCCATGCTCCCTTCTGACACCTTCAGTGTTAGCCAGGCAACCACCTATCTGGTAGTTAGTGGGTAAAGTGTTTTGGAATGGGGTATGGCACTGCAGTATCAACACTGGTGTTCAGTCCATGCCTTGGTCACCAGGCACCTGTTGCAATACGTCTGACCTTGTGTCTCCCTCTCTCACTATGTGTATATATATATATATATATATATATATATATATATATATGTATGAATATTTATATACATATACATTTATATATCACTCTATATATACATATCTATATATATCCATAGATATCCATATATATCTGCATCTCTCTCTCTATATATATATATATATATATATATATATATATATGTGTGTGTATAGATCTATATATATGTATATATGTATATATCTATATATCTACATATCTATATATATATATATATATATATATATATATATATATATATATATATATATATATATATATATATATATATCTATATATATATATATATATATATATATATATATATATATATACATATATATATATATATATATATATATCTATATATATAAATATATATCTATATATATGTGTATATATACAGCCACTGCTGTACATATACATGCACATATATGCAGATATACTGGCCACCTTTCATGGTGGGAATATCAATTATTGAACAGTTGTGATACATACGATTATGTAATAATATTGCAGAGTGTTGTGCAGAATGCATTTCGCTATCCTCAGGCTGTATAGCCGTAGCAGACCTCACTGGCTGTAACTCAGTCCCACAGCATTTAACCACCACATGACATATACCTGCACTGCTTGCTGTTTTCAATGCCACACACTACAACCTACATAGATATGTGCACATAGCAACCTTCAAATACATATATATGTCCAGCCTTCACTAACAATTCAGTATGTCCCTTGCCCTATGCACATCTGCATATACATATAGATACGGACTGCTAACACATAAGGAGTGTTCACAGAATGTAGAGTACCCTTCAGACACATCATTCAGATGCCAACAAATACATCTGTGTTACATACCTTACCTTTGTATGTTTCACCTCAGTCTGTTGTACCTGTTGATGTTTTTTTATTTTTATTTATTTAGGTCGGTGTCCTCCACTACGTCTGTTTGTTTTCATTTTTTTTTTGGTTGGTCGGTGTCTCCAACCGCCTCTGTTTTTTTTTTTTTTGGTTTGGTCTCTCCAACTGTTTGTCTGTCTGTCTTTCTCTCTCTTGCTCTCTCTCTCTCTCTCTCTCTCTCTCTCTCCAGTTGCTGCAATGATATTATTACATGTGTGGACAGCAGGTACAAGCTTCTTTTGTAGGTATCTGCACATGTGCATGTGATGGCCTCTGCACCAGTTGGTGCCCACCATTTAGTAATTTCATGCAGCCTGCTGTGTGGTAATTGCAGTTCTCAGTGTGATTTCAGTACACTGCTATAAAATGATAGGTTAGGTAGGCGTAGGCCTTTCAGTTTTGCAAGGTGGGGACCATGCTTGTTTGCTGTGGGACACTGTTGTGTCAGTCAGCAGGTTGGTATATGTCTCATATCTGAAGCTGGGTTGTAGCCAGTGAAATGCATGTTGTACTAAAACCTGGCTGTTGCTTCTTCAAGTACACTCTTCTCAGTGTGTAAGTTTACTCACACCTCCTAATGCTAACACTGGATACATGGGAGTATGTACTTTCATTTGGAATTAGTGAATTAACTGGCATACAACAGTAGTTATTGCAATGTATTCCTATGGCTTTTCTATTTTCTCTTTACATCCAGTCCTTGTAATGCATGTCATATTTCTTTATTGCAATGTATTCCTATGGCTTTCCTATTTTCCCTTTACATCCAGTCCTTGTAATGCATGTCATATTTCTTTATTGCAATGTATTCCTATGGCTTTCCTATTTTCCCTTTACATGCACTCCTTGTAATGCATGTTATATTTCTTTCAGCAGCAAGTTATGGTATATATGCTGTGGCTTAGTGGTACATCATGCAGACTGGTGAGTCCAAGGTTTGAGACTGACAAGGGTATTTTATTTTGCTGCGGAGCAATACAAGGGCCTTGTCATACAGAGTGACAAAGGCACTTTGAAGCAGTTGTAAGCGAGTTGGCGGGGGTTTGCGCAACGCTTACTGATGCTAAGCAACGCTTAGCTCAGCTTAGTGTATTTTAGCAATACTAAGCTAAGCTTAGCTTAGCTCATTTTATGTTAGCAATGGTAAGCTATGCTTGGCGGAGCTTATCATATCTTAGCAATGCTAAGCGAGACGCACACATGCGCAAACTGGTGCAAACCCGCTAATCCCCGTGCTCATGTCTTTGACAGAAAAGTAAATGGGGAGATAGGATTGTGGTGATAAAGGGTGCTCAGAGAGGGGAAGACAGTGGGGAAACTAGCTTGGGAAGTACACGATGGGTGTGAAGAAGGTCCATAGCTGCCCATTTCTTTACCAGCAACAGCTGTGCATATGCAATATATTAGGTGGGATATTTGAAACCTTCCACCCCTGAGAGAGTGGTGAAGACATCTAAGTATGTTGTACTACCAATTATGAATATCAGGCACATGCATTGTTTGTGAACTGCTATACTGTCATTAGTACGTTACTCACATCTGAACAGTTTGTGGTTTGTGTTGGCATTAGCACAGTCTGCTCAGGACGACTGGACATATTTCTGTACTGTGTATGCCTACCTACACCCATGGTTGTGCCTGACTACACGGGTATATAGTACCTTTGGGTAGGGGTGCAGAACTGCGGTGTGCATTATTTATTATCGTGTGATGTTTATCTTACTGAACATGCAGAGTTGCTGTGTACCTGTAAGTCTATGAAGGCTTGTAGTCTGTCTGAGTAGCTCCCACCTGTGGACATATCCAGATGGTAGACAGAGGTCAGCCTAGTATTCTTTGACTGTGCACCACAGCAGTCTTTTCAGCATCTGAACAATGGCATTGTCACAGGTGGTTGCTAGCAGTACATGGCTACATCCTTTGCTATTTCTGTGTTGTACTTCTACATAAGGGCATGCTTGTGGGATTCATTCTACAGCTATTTGCAGAGTGTATAACAGCAGATAAGCTGATATACCTGTTTGTTTCTGACTCTTCCAGGCCTCATATACTCTCACGTATATATTTGAACAGCCTCAGGGAAAGGTACATATAACTGGGATACACCTGTCATATAGTTCAGACATTTTGCAGTTCAGACTTTGGGTGATTCAGAGCATTTCTATTACTACACCTTTTCTGATGTGCAAGTGGTGTCTACTTTCACTTATTGACATTTGTTATTAAGTGAGATTCAACACCTTTCTGCCTACTGTTAGTACATTTCACAGGGAGTCAGAGGGGCACAGCTAACATTTGTTAACAAATCAGGGTCATCAATGTAGAGCAGTCACTGTTGGGAGGTCTGGCCTGTGACCAATGCAAATATGCCAGTGTTTATCCTGTCCTGATACTGTGTGGGGTTTGTAAGCTGCTACTGTAACCTTATTCCCTACTAGCATGGCTGATTCTCTTTCCACAGTCATGTCATGCAATTCAACAACACCTGCTGGTTAAGGCCCACAGTACAAGATTTGTGTTATGGCATTCCTATTTTCTTTTTGCATTCCCTCATAGTAATGCATGATATATTTATTACAGCAACAAGTTATTGTATATCTTCTGTGGCTTAGTGGTAATTCATGCAGTCTAGTGTGCCCAAGGTCCGGGGTTCGAGACTGACAGGGGTATTTTATTTTGCTGATGAGCAGACTGCAGGTCTTGTCATACAGAGTGACTAAGGAACTTTTAAGCAGTTGTATGCGGATTTGCGTGGGTTTGCGCGATGCTTAGCTACGCTTATCTATGCTTAGGTAAGCGCACACAAGCGCATACACGCTGACTACTGCTTAGAAGTGCTTACTGACGCTAACACCCACTCTCATTTCTTTTAAAGAAAAGAAAATGGGTAAATAGGAAAGTGGTGAAAAAGGGGGCACAAAGAGGGTAGGACAGTAGGAAAACAAGCTCGGGATGTGCAGGAAGGATGCTGGGTAAAGCGCTATTAAACTATGGGCACCTCTGTTTAGCTGGGTAAAGTGCTATTAAACTATGGGCACATCTGTTTAGCTGGGTAAAGCGCTATTAAACTATGGACACCTCTGTTTACCTAGGTACAGCACTGCTTAACAGAAGGCTATTATATATCTGGGTCCTTTAAAAATATATATTTTGTTCACTGATACATTGGCCATTTCACTGCTTTTAATTCAATTTTAATCATATATGTCTGCTATTATTTCAAATTCTGATTTAAAACATAAATAAGAAGGGGAGTGGTTGGACTCGAACCGTGAATGCCTCCTCTTTGTGCATACGCTCTACCATTATGCTATTGCAATTTGGATTCATTTGCATAAGTAGTTCTTATATGCTCTTCAATATCACAAGTGCTAACTGTGGTTAAGCAATGGGCACACCAGCGCAAACAAGCGCAAATACGGGCAACTATATCATGGATTTAAAAAAATATATATTTATTTGTTATGTTTTATAACTGTGATGGGGGTTTACAGTGTCAGGGAGTGTGGTGTTGGGTGCAAGTACATTTGAACGAACTCGCTCTTGTCTGTTGACACTATGCTCTTTAAAACCTTGCAGAGGAGCAGAATTTTAGACTGCTCGGCAGTCGGACACGCCCCCTGCTTGCCTACTCAATCCGTGTAGGAGTTATGGATGAGTCAGCGTGCCCTCAGGAATATTCATGGCATGCTGACGTCATACCATTCAACTGCAGCCTCCGAGTAAGACATATTAAGTCTTACACGGAGGTTTCATGAATCCGGCCCAGAATGTTTAAAATGAATGTGTAGAAATGAACATTGTTCAATATTTAATGTATGTGAAATCAAACTGAGAGCCTAGATGTGCCTTCATAGAGTTTGTAGTCCGTATGCCCAGAAATTAAACCGCTTTCTCCTATCCAAGCATCCAGTTTCTTCATAAAATGAGCAACTAAATCAATATTTCTAAGTGGATAGAATTCCACCATCTGTCAACTCAAGAATGGAAAGAGGTTTGTAATGCCTTAATTGTACCAACTGTTATTTCCACAAAGTAATTACTATTCCTAGTAGCCACCTGATGGCATCTCTTATTTATTCCTATACTAACAGCATAACTCTCATTATGAAAAAATGAGTGTATAGTAAGTAGATCACCCCTCACATATCTATATTTAGTACACAGGGAGAATTATTTAAACCTACAGTTATATTTGATACTGCTTAGACCTCTGATTTGTCTAGTAAAATACTTCTGAATGCTTTTCAATCTATCAAGCTGCTTATAATTATACATACAAATGGATGCGCCAAATTCTATAACAGACCTTATTACTACTTTATAAATAGGTATTGAAACATCTATCGCCATACTGACAACAGTTCTAAATACATTTCTGAACTTGTAAAATTACTTTCTAATAATATCCGATAAATATAACTCAAAACCTAACATTTTATTATTTTTATGTTCAAATCCTAGACAAAATCTACGTTAACCAGTAGGCAATTGTCCACTGTATAAGGATAACAAAAGTTATCACATCCATAGTGCATAACACAAGGGCTTTTAACTTTAAACTTCTTAGTACTAAAAGTGACCCACAGATACAACTTATCAAAATACCCCTGTAATTAATATTATTTAACAATTAAATCAATTTTGGAATTGTCCACATATTTATTAGGCATGGAACCACTTGCCATAAACAGACCAAAAAGAACATGTCCTAACACAGACACCTGATGGGCACCAGAATTAATTACTTTTGCTGCAGATAAGATACCACCAAGACTTACTCTACATGATGTATGGTATAACCAGTTCTTTACCCACCTAACAACATAATGATTAGTACCATTTTTGGCATTAATGAATTAACTCAATGATGGAGAATGGTGTCAAAAACTTTGGCCATATCAAAATAAATGACATCAACAGGCATTTCCTCATCCAAGGCTCCCATGAAAGTTTGATAAAATTATAATAGGTTTGCCAAACAAGAATGACCATGAACAAAACCATCTTGAGTATAATCCATTCCATTACTCAGAGACTTAATAATATATTCAGAGAGAAATCTTTCAAAACATTTACCTAGAATGCAAACCAAACTAATTGGCCTGTAATTCTCAAATACAATGCCGTCTACACCTTTAGGCATCAGAACAACCGATGCCTCTTTCTATAATTTTAGAACAAGCCCTTTCTCCAGAGATTTTTGAAAAAGATAAATTAAACATGGGGCAATATCCACAACAATAGATCTCAAGAAATAACAATTAAATCCATTATGGCCAGCAGCAAAACATTATTTAATCTTTTTAAGCATTCTCACAATATTTTTTTTTAAACCAAATTGGACACACATCATCAAACTTAAAAGAGATTAAACCATTATCAGAAATATCTACCAAGGATACAACCATAGTATCCAAAAACACATCTGACAGTATCTTAGTATTAGTAATTAACCTGTCAGTCACCTTCAAATGTTTAAAGAAAGATTTTTTTAATTGTCTGTTGTGTAGCATGTAAGTTCCATCTCATATTCAGTCCTAGTATATCTCAAACATCTTCTGAAACAAATTGTAGCCAATATATCCCTGGGATTCAAAAAAGTTACCACAAAGTGTACATTTAGTGTAACCTTCTGAGGGCATAGAGAGCACATACATTGGGATAAGGATGTTCTTGAATTCAGAAAGTGCACAGTAAGTGTACACTGCATATACACATAGTGGTAACCTTTATGAATCCCACCATATATCTTTCATTATTATTTGCACAGGGAAGCCTCCTTTACCTTTTCCAAAATGTTTTTCTAGCACTATCCAGAATTCTTATTTTATCAAGTTGTCTTACATTCCATATTTTTAGAAACTACCATTGGAACAAACTCTTCCACAAGTTGAAAAATGTGTGCATAGAAATTATTCCCACCCAGATTCAATATCCCCTGAGTTATTAACTTCTTCTCAATTCCAGTTCTTTAACTTTTGCCTGAATATAGAAGATCAGGTAAATAATAAGCCCATTTCATTATTTTTTCATTCTTAGGTAATGTACTATTGTCAGAACTCATTAACGCAGGAAAAATGTACATTGTTTAACCTTCAGGAAATATATAATAAAGCAAGACATTCAACAAAAGCAGGTTCCCGAGAATACAGAAACTTAGTTTAAATAGTGCTTCTGCATTATTACGACAAATTAGCATCTGTGTGGTTAAAGAAGAAAGTAGTGAGATTAAGTATTATGATGCAAGTACCAAAGATGAAACTGTCTTGTAAAATATGGAAATAAAAGCCAAAATGCTAGTTAAGAGAGCATAATAAAAAATCGCTCTCATAGGCAAGATAAAGAAGTTCCAAAGGCAATAGTTTATTTTCCTCAGTTGCATAGTATAACAACTTCACTGACAAAAGCAGACAGATCAAGTCAGAAACATTTAAGCAAAGAAATTTGGACAAAATGTGTATCAATACTACCAAAGACTATACAGAAACTCTTAATACAAGAGAATATTCAGAAAACGGAAGCAGTGGACAGTGCAAAATGCAGAGTGTAAGTACAGTATGTATGACAGCTGATTTGTAAACTTTTGATTCTGAACAGATGTCTGTTTTAGCCAAATGTGCAATTGAAATATGTCAGCTACAAGAAATGATTACCATTTTCCAAAATGACAAAGGAAGAGCTTAGTTTCAGGAAGGCAAGATAACTATATCTTGTCAAGTTAAAAGTAATATAAATGCATATAAACAGTAACCTAAAACATTAAAAAATACAAGAGTCACAAAGAAAGGCTATACAGGAAGTAGTAAAGAACTGGCTTCAGATAGGAATGGTTGGCAAGTAAAAAAGGTTAGTGCAACAGTCCTATAGTGTTCAGATAAGAGAAGGCAATAACTGTATTAAGTTGGCAATAGCCACTTAAAGTACAGCACTGGCTTGACTTAACCCACAATAATGTAGATGGCATGTCAAGGGCATATAGGTCTTCCAATCAGTATGGCACAAATTATTTCAGGCAGGGGGCCAAGTTATAGCATAACATTGTATATTTTGTCAAATAGTGAAGTAGGACTGTTACACTAACCTTTTTCTTGCCCACCATACCTATCTAAAGGCAGTTATTTGCTACTTCCTGTATAGCCTTTCTTTGTGACTCTGGTATTGTTAATGCAATGTAAATAGCACAGAATGTTTAAAGTGTATGTGTAGAAATTAACATTGTCCAATATTTAATGTATGTGAAATCAAACTAAGAGCCTAGATATGCCTTCATAGAGTTTGCAGTCAGTATGCCCAGAATTAAAACCTCTTTCTCCTATCCAAGCATCCAGTTTCTCCATAAAATGAGAAACTAAATCAATATTTCTAAGTGGATAGAATTCCACCATCTGTCAACTCAAGAATGGAAAGAGGTTTGTAATGCCTTAATTGTACCAACTGTTATTTCCACAAAGTAAATACTATTCCTAGTAGCCACCTGATGGCATCTCTTATTTATTCCTATACTAACAGCATAACTCTCATTATCACCCCTCAAATATATATATTTAGTACACAGGGAGAATTATTTAAACCTACAGTTATATTTCATACTGCTTAGACCTTAGATTTGTCTAGTAAAATACTTCTGAATGCTTTTCAATCTATCAAGCTGCTTATAATTATACATACAAATGGATGCACCAAATTCAATAACAGACATTATTACTGCTTTATAAATAGGTATTGAAACATCTATCGCCATACTGACAACAGTTCTAAATGCATTTCTGAGCTTGTAAAATTACTTTCTAATAATATCCGATAAATATAACTCAAAACCTAACATTTTATTATTTTTTATGTTCAAATCCCAGACAACATCTACCTTAACAAGTAGGTACTTGTCCACTGTATAAGGATAACAAAAGTTATCACATCCATAGTGCATAACACAAGGGCTTTTAACTTTAAACTTCTTAGTACTAAAAGTGACCCACAGATACAACTTATCAAAATACCCCTGTAATTAATATTATTTAACAATTAAATCAATTTTGGAATTGTCCACATATTTATTAGGCATGGAACCACTTACCATAAACAGACCAAAAAGAACACGTCCTAACGCAGACACCTGATGGGCACCAGAATTAATTACTTTTGCTGCAGATAAGATACCACTAAGACTTACTCTTCATGATGTATGGTATAACCAGTTCTTTACCCATCTAACAACATAATGATTAGAACAATTTTTGGCATTAATGAATTAATTCAATGATGGAGAATGGTGTCAAAAACTTTGGCCATATCAAAATAATTGACATCAGTAGGCATTTCCTCATCCAAGGCTCCCATGAAAGTTTGATAAAAGTATAGTAGGTTTGCCAAACAAGAATGACCATAAACAAAACCATCTTGAGTATAATCCATTCCATTACTCAGAGACTTAATAATGTATTCACAGTGAAATCTTTCAAAACATTTACCTAAAATGCAAACCAAACTAATTGGCCCGTAATTCTCAAATACAATGCCGTCTACACCTTTAGACACCAGAACAACCGATGCCTCTTTCTATAATTTTAGAACAAGCCCTTTCTC